>NC_092342.1:198522500-198780000 GCF_046630445.1 Rutidosis leptorrhynchoides
ACAAAAATGGTGTGTGATTAACAAGCTAAACTTGTTTTACCAACCGCATCAACAGTACCGTCAGCGTCACCAGCATCGTCAGTACAGTCAACATCAGAATCAACCACACCTATAACATCGCAAACTCCTTCAGTTCCAGAATCACTGTGGACATCATTACGAATTAATAATGTGTATACTGTATCAACGAGTTATGAAGAATTAACTCATTCCCTCTAAAGAAATTATACGTATATTTTATATATATATATTTTGAAATAAAAATAAATCTTTCCGTGCTAAGCTATTGTGTGTGAATCTTAACTACTCGGTTAATTCATATTACAAATATGCAATAATGTACGTCATTCGCCCGCAACTTAACCATCGTTAACTACAATCTCTGTCTCAATTCAACAAATTCCAATTCATAATAAATCAAGTATATATTTGATTTTACACTTTCATCATCGATGTAACTTTTCAGATAACATCATTCGTACTTTGCGAAGTTCACAAGAATTTAACGAAAACCAACATCACGCCTCAACAAATAACGAAGTATTGATTCATAATTCCAATATTATTGAAGAAATACTTATGTAATCTCTAAAGCCTTCAAGGGATTATTCAATTCTAGTTCCAACCGTAAATTGAATGAGTTTAATTTAGTACTAACTCATTAAAATCTATGTTACATCTGAGGAGAATATATACATATATATTTTCATAAAGACTGTAATAAAAATTTTATGTACAAAAATATTAATTGTGAAATTTTTTTTTAACGGGCAGGTAATACCCGAGAGATATATATATATATTCACAATTAATATGTTACATTCTTCGAATCTGATTAAGCAAATTATCAATCATATTTTCTACTTTCACAATAATATACATTCTTTCATATCAAAACAACCATACTCATTCAAACTCAATTACATATTCTGATTTTGAAACCTCAAAATTCAATACGAAATATAACCGGTACCATCACTTTTAGATTCCTACATCTTTCAAATCTATACTTTGACTTCAAAACTGTGTTAGAACATCAAATGTATATTAACGATTACAATCTGTGTTCAAACCCTTCTAAAATTTCTAAAGACACTTCAAATAATGAACAATCGATATGATGATCCAACCACACATTACCCACAGTTATGTACTTAAAAAAAAAGCTCTCGAAGTCAAAGTCATAATTCAACACATATCAGTGCCAGATCCTTTGGCATTTATTAGCAAAAATAACTTTGCAATTCCTTTGCAAAGTAGCAAATTCAATCATAGCTCCAGCAAGACAACTTCGATTTTTCATTCGGAGTAGCCTTATCATAATCTTGATATATATATTGCCCTTTCACCATTGTTACCGGGGAACCTTTCATATCTCACCACATTAGCAGTAAACTTATCAGCAACCGTAATGATCTGAGATTTTCTGAAAAGTCATTATATTTATCAAAACCCCATCATTTACTCATCTGCCTCTTGTAACGAGAATTGCCATACGAATCATTGGGAATTAGCAATTAGTATTTTGAAATCTTGCAGCATGTTGACGCCAACAGTTATACATATAACGTCTATCTCCAAGGCTTACATACGTCGAATGTGAAGTTTCTGAAAAACACTCTGAACCGCGAACTAGTTCTCAAAATGCTGATAAAGCAACAAAAACTGTAAACGACCTTAGCAGTAAAAAGTTTGATGATAAAGATTAGTGTATTGACAAAACTCAGAAAAAGAGAAGTTTTGGAACTGGAAAACGGATTGAACAAAGTATGAAGGAGGCTGTGGACAAATCACAAAGACTGAACCTGCCTTCAAAGAATCCAAATGATTCAGTGTCTGCTGAAGTCATTGACGAATACCTTGCTGCTGACACTAAACCTCTACAGACAATATTCTTTATCATCCTCTGATATTAAAAATTCTAAGATATCATCATATCTTTCATTATAAATATCCTCCATATTTTTGAAGATATTTTCATAATTATTCTTATCTGAAATCATTTATCTCTTTGCGCTATCTGTATCACATCGTAAAAGAAACTATTTTAGTTTCTAAAGTTTGAAACATTCGAGTTTAAAATAGGAACATTTTTGAAGTAATGTTGGGAGCTGAAGCATGAGTTAGTATAATATAATGACACTTGATCAACGTGATTATATTACAGTAAGTTATGCTGAGTTTCTAAATAGAACGTGATGATTCACAGATCATAACATCATCATGTGCCATGTTATACGACTCTTGTATTCTAATTAACCTCTAAAATATCAAGAAAATATTTCTTGATGATTCGGCCTTTTCTAAGGTATTCTGGTAATTTGTCAAGTCAAGATCGTGCCATCACAATTTCCTTTCTAGAACATTAACAATGTTCATTTCGAAATTCATATCTGAGAATTCTGGACCATTACAAGCAGTGCTTAATCGCAAGAAGAAGAAACGAAAGGACCAAACTCCGAAATAGAAATTGGAGTATAAATTGCAGCAAATAAAAGAGAGCATTAACTGTGAATGACAATGATTATAGAAGACAGAAGCAGAGACTTTGAAATATAAAGGAAGATATAAAGCCCAACGACAAACCAGAAATTATAAACCATATATATCGATGCATATAGCAATATAAAGACACGGGAGAACTATAAATACTATAAACCCAAGAGTATAGTAGGAGTAAATAGATTCTTCAGGCGGTAGATGAAAAAGAAGAATGACCGATATGAAAGTTAGAAGTATATCGAGAATCAGAACTGGATGGAGCATATTGATGAATACTTTAAAATATGAGTTGATGGGGAAAGAATAGAAGGTGATGAAACATGACTAGGAACTTAGAAATCAACAGATTTAACTCACACAATGGCGGAATAAGTGAATTAAACCCTCTAGTGAATAGGTTAAGCTTTTTTGGATTAATTTAGTCAAACCACAACTAAATCAAGTGTGATTAGATCAACACCTAGAGCTATTATTCACCACCTGGGTGATTTGGACTGAGAGAGAATCGGAGGAGCTCACCAGATCTGAGTGTGTGTAACAAATGAGAGGCTTAACCTAAAATGAAGAACATAAGACTTTATATACCCCTGCTGTTGACTTACCTGTACGATTCATGCATCACACGTATGAGTTGGCTTCATCAGCCGTACGGGTGATCACTCACTCGTGTCTTCTCATTTAGGTTGTAATTGTGACTTAGCTCAGCATCAACTGTGCGTATGAGCCTGTCATCCGTACTAGTGAGGCTTCACTCGTACGTCTGACTAAGTCTAACATAGTCAAACATCCAAATCTCGTTCCTGCAGTTCCTGTAACCACATACAAACACGGATAGGATAATAACGAGCAATCATGGTGGCCTGTAAACTGTTGTACCTGGAATGGATGTGGGTAGATGTCTGGGGACTTGCATAAAATGCATCAACAGAAGGTGTGAGTTGTAAGGAAATGAAGGAGTTGAATTTATAAGAAAATCTCCGACAGAACAATTAAAATGGACGATCGCATTTAAAGTGGATCCTAAATTCCCTTGGTTACCTGAGAATCAAATCTTATTACGAAGATTTTCTTCAAATCCTTTGAAATCTGGAAATCAATCATATCTACATCAAATGATAAGATGAATCTTGTAACGACCCTGGAATTTCCAAAGTTTATTTATTAATAATTATTATTATTAATACGCGTGATTAAACGAATGTACGTTATTACATTTACATGTTGCCATGATTGCCCGAACTTGACTTTTAAGTGCTCGAAACGTCTTTGTGACACCCGGAACTTGCACGAATAATATTTTTAGATATTATTTACATTCACGATTAAATTTATTAATCATTTTAATTAACTAAGGCTATTAGTTAGTTACTTGGGCTTTAATTGGTTTAACTTGTGATTTATTTGAACTTGGGCTTTGTTAGTGTAATGGACTCATGTTATTGGACTTCCAAGCCCACCCTACATTATTAATGGACTTAGTTAGCACATGTCCTACACTTGTAAGTATCAATTAGATGGAGACTACTTAGTTTAATACTGGAAGGAATCTAGTTGCACACCTTCCCCATGCATGACCATTCATTAACCACCTTTATGAACTTTACATGCTAATAACCATTAAACTTAGCCTTCCCCCTTCATTTCTGCTGCAGAATGCCGAAGCCAAGACAACCTTTAGGGGTGTTTTTGTGTTCATTATTCACTACTAGTTAACTTGTATTCACTTCACAATTCAAACACACATTCATCTCCCATTTTCTCTCAACCATTCTCTCTCACTTTTCTCTACTTCCTTGTAAGTTTTATGAACTAATCCTCTTCCTTTTCTCTTGAATAAAACTAAATTCAAGAACACATTCATCATCATCATTTGTTGTTCTTTGTTGTTAATGTTACTTGTCTTGTTAATTGTTGTTATTTACTTACATGTTTCAAGAATCTAACTTTCTAGTTTGATTCATCTTTCATCTTGTTTTAACAAGAACAATCAAGAACTAAACTCTCTAGTTTAGGTTCTACATATAAAGTTTCAAAGATTATAAAGTTCTTGTTGTTGAAATCATACTTGTAAGTCATGGAAGTAAACTTAAAGTTTACTTTACTTAAAGATCAACTTTGGTTGAATCTTTAAAGTATGAGCAACCCTTGAACTAATTACTTGTTTAATTAACTTGTTTCTTTATTTTATACACTTTAATTTCATGTAGTTAGTTTATATGGTCAAGTACTACAAGTTAGTCTTGATCTCATATCTCTTGAACAAAGTAAGTTAACTTTGAAAGTTCAAGAACACACAAACTAGTTTCTTTAAATATTACTTTAAATCTAGACTTTTGAGTCTTGGATCTTCAAGATCAAACTAAGAACTATGTTCTACTACTTATGATCTTGATTAGTTAGTTAACTTTCAAGTTTATAGCTCATGTAAGTGTCAAACCTAAGACTTTGATGTAACTTTGGTTCATCAAACTTCATGCAACTCTTAAGTGAGTTGTGCTTCATGTCTTAGACTTGCACATGGGTTATGATGGTCAAGACTTGGTTAAGATGATGTAGATACATCAATGAGTTGTACACTTGAAGCTATATGCATCAAGGATGAGAACCATGATGAACATCAAGCACCAAGACCACCGGAACCCTTTTAAACTCACTGTTCTGTCCAAAACCTACTGACCTGATGATTCTGGAACAGACCAGTAGACCTGGGCTGTTCTAACCTTGATTTTTAGATAGATCTTTTCGAGTAGATAACTTTTCATATAGGACTCGTCTTAATCCGAGTTACGGTTTAGGATTTATGGCCCTCCGATCGTCACTATGTCCTTTAACGTTGTGCAGAAATTTCTGACCTACTCGCACTTAGACCGCCGCCACGGTCAAAGCAAGAAGAGTTTTCTTCTGTAAATTTTACCACACTTAATGGACTCATAGATGAAGCCATGGCCACTGGTCTCACCTTAATTCAGTAAGGGCAGAGGCCGTGGTGACTGACTGAAGTCAGACTTTGTTGAAAACTACTTTCATAAACGAAACTTACTTTACGCCTTTTGTTTGGTGATGAATGATGATGACCCTTAAGACCTTAATTACATACTTTTAAACCTATTAAGACGATTTACTTACTTAGTACTATTTGACTTAGGTTGAGGACTTCGGACCATTTACTTGCACACCTTTCCCGACTACTACTTTACCGCTACATATCATTGTGAGTTATAGCATTCCCTTTTTACTTTAACTTATTTTGGGAACTGAGAATACATGCGGATTTTATGTTTTACATACTAGGCACGAGTACTTAAACTTATATATGTGTGGGTTATATAATGGCAGAAACATTCCCTTTAGCTCGGTAACGTTTAATCATTGGTTTATGAACCGGTGAACGCGAATCTTAGATATGGATCCATAGGGTTTGACATCCCCACTCGGGCTAGTCGCGCTAGTAGTCAACGAGTGTTTAATACTTCGTAAACATATGCACTCGCCAAGTGTACTTTCAGGGGGTATTTTAAACGTTAAGTTAGTTACCAAGTGCCCACAGTTAACATATACTTTATCACACTGTTTTGAAACGCTCTTTGTAGCACTAAAATCTCGTGGCCTACCTTACATACTGTTATACTTAAACTATAGCTCACCAACCGTTGTGTTGACATTTTTAAGCATGTATTTCTCAGGTGCTTGAGGTTGCTTCCGCTGTGTACTAGTCGTGCTGTAGAACCCGCTGATCGCATGACTACTTATCTTGCATTCAAACTTATTTACTATTGAAACTATGTTATGTAACGACCTTTGGGGTCACGTACACTTATTTATTTGCTTCTACTTAGTGAAGCAGGCTTTTGAAATGTAAAACATTTGATGTCGGTTATGACATCACCTTTTTATTGTGAATGCAACTTCTTTAATTACAGCATATAGTACTTAACCTTGTAATGATCCTGTTGTTGATGATTCGTACACGATGGTTTTGTACGGGGCATCACATTTGGTATTAGAGCATTGGTTGTAGGGAATTAGGTTGCATTAGTGAGTCTAAGACCGACCCGAGTAGGATTCACTAATAGGACTAATCTACAACTTGCTAGTTTACGTGTTTCTGCTGAACTTACTGCATGATGTTGCTTACTGTTACTGTTATATGCCGTATGCTACTACATGACTTCACTACTGCATGATGCTACTTGCTTTCGATTGCATGCTACTTTCATACGAATTACTGTTATTGCCATGCTAGTTACCGTTATACATGATTTAAACTGTTGGCCTATTATTTGCTTGCTTTATGACATACTGACATGGAAAATTTATTTTTCCTTGTTCAGATGTCGGATGTTCCACCTGCTGGCATTTCGGGCAGTACAGACTCAGACCCCGTCACCCTACCTACTGCTACACCTGCTGCTGCTACTGCCGATACACCGGCCCCGACACCCACTAGTGATCCCGGCGCTTCCACTTCCGGAGATGGTACTAGTGCACATGCCCCAGTGTCCGCTCCCGGACCCTCGAGGTCACAGCCCCGCATTGGTGGTATTGAGATCCCCGCAGAGTTCGGGGAAGGGCCGTTTCGTAACCACATGCGCACGCCTTGCCGACGCACTCCCGACGGACGTTTAGTCGTGATTCCACCAGGCAGACACCGACAGATGTTGGCCGCCTTCGGACGCTTTGGATTACCAGCTCAGCCACCAGTGTCACCACCACACGATTCGGATGACTCATCATCCGCCGATTCTTCATCATCAGACGACTCCAGCGATGATGAGGATCCTGCTGATAGACCTATTCAGGCACCCTCCACCCCGCCGAAGAAGCGGTACCATTTCGACGGCACCGTCATTCCAGGGGTGAATGGAGGTCGTGCTTTTACTGATGCTTTTGGCCATCGACGTAGGGTTACTGCTCGTAAACGAGTTGTGTCATACCCTGCCGACCCACAGATACGTAAGGTTCCCCGTTACGTATTGACTATTCCTGGAACCGTACCACCTAGATTTAGATACGGACCACTTACATCTAGGGACGTACCGTCTACATCCGGAGCCGGACCAACTACATCAGCACCACCGGCACCACCCGCCCTACCTGCACCGCCTGCCCCACCTGCTCCCTCTAACGAGGAACTGATGAGGGAGGTTGAGACTCTCCGAGCTCGAGTCACTGAGCTCGAGGAGCAGTTGGCTCGAGGAGCAGTTCACCCGCCTTAACCGTAGGACTTTGTATTTAGATTTCATGATGTAATCTAGATATAGTTTCATGTATTTCATATGTATTGTACGAACTTATTCAGATGTATGAAACTTATTATTATTAATGAATGGAACTTTGCGTTATTTAATTCTTGCACGATGTTCTATTTACATTGCTGTACGATGATTCTGTGGTATTTGTACCTAGATGCATTATTTAATAACATGTGATGTTTTGATTCCATGTTGGTTACTATGTACTATATTACTATATATCGAATGCTGGATTTTGACTTGGGTCAAAATTTTTGTTTAGAATACCATGGCTAATGGAAGAACCACACCTACCGCCGCCCAGATTGAGGACATGATCAACGAACGGGTCGCTGCAGCCCTAGCAGAAATAAATCTCGAAGCTCCACCGCCACCACCACCAATTATCCCACCCGTTCGAAATGGGTGTACATACAAGGAATTCCAGAGCTGCAAACCGCATAACTTCAGCAGCACCGAGGGACCAGTTGGTCTCACCAGATGGTTCGAGAAACTTGAATCAGTATTCCGAGTTAGCAACTGTTCGGAGGTAATAAGACCAAGTTTGCATCTTGCACGCTATCTGACGGCGCGCTAACGTGGTGGAACACGTTAGCTCAAGCAAAAGGGATTGATGAGGCGTATGCTATGCCTTAGGAAGATTTTAAGTGTGCTATGATTGATGAGTATTGTCCAAGAACCAAAATTCAGAAGATGGAAATCGAATTTATGCAGTTAAAGGCCGTAGGGAACAACCTTAACAGTTACAACCGTAGGTTTTTGGAGTTGGCTCTTATGTGTCCGACCATGGTCACCCCCGAATTCAAGCGCATGGAGAAATACTTCTCGGGACTCCCTAAGTCCATCAAAGGAAATGTCACCTCATCCAAACCACCGAATGTTCCCGAAGCAATGCGCATGGCGCATACTCTCATGAATCAGATCCTTATTGATGAGCCGGAGAAGGCTAAGTTTGAAGCTGGTAGTAGCGAAAAGAGGAAATGGGATAACAACCACAACAACCACAACAACAATAACAACAACAGGGGTAGAAACTATGATCAAAACCCAGCGAAGCGACATGAAGGGTTCAGGCAAAACAATAACAACCCCAACCCCAACAACAACAACTCCAACCCGAACTACAAAGGCACGCTACCACAATGCAAGAGGTGCTACAAGCACCACACCGGGTATTGTAATGATGTTTGTGAGAAGTGCAAGAAGAGCGGGCACATTGGTAGAGACTGCAAGACTACCACGATGACAGGGAGGCCGAACACCAACGGGCCGAAAAAGTGTTACGAATGCGGGCAGACGGGCCATTTCAGAAACGAGTGCCCGAACAAACGAAAGGATGGCGGACCACCGCGTGCTAGAGCTTTTAATGTTAATGCAAGGGATGCACGCGATAACCCCGACTTAGTGACAGGTATATTCAAAATCAACAATCTTTTAGCTTATGTCTTGTTTGATACTGGTGCGGATAGAAGTTATGTATGTAGACATTTTTGCGATAAGATTAATTGGTCATTAGTCCCGTTAAAAGAAAGTATGCTTGTCGAGGTCGCCAATGGAAAACTTGAAAAGGTTAACCATATTAGTCGAGGAGCTATTATCAACATTGCTGGTGCAGATTTCGAAATTGATTTGATACCTATCAAACTGGGAAGTTTAGACGTGATCGTCGGTATGGATTGGTTGAGCAAGATAAAGGCCGATATTATCTGTGGAGATAAAGCACTTCGCATACCACAAGGAGATGGCGAACCACTGGTTATCTATGGAGAGAGATGTACCTCGAAGTTGAACCTCATTAGTTGCGTGAAAGCGCAAAAGATTATGAAGAAGGGACGTTTTGCTGTCCTAGCACATGTGAAAGTGGTAGAAACTGAGGTGAAGAGCGTGAACGACATTCGAATTGTGAATGAATTTTCCGATGTCTTCCCAGAGGAATTGCCTGGATTACCACCGCCGAGAGCCGTAGAATTTCAGATTGATTTAGTGCCAGGAGCTGCACCTATAGCTCGCGCACCTTATAGACTCGCACCTTCCGAGATGCAAGAATTATAGAGTCAACTACAAGAGCTGTTAGATCGAGGGTTTATCCAACCAAGTTTCTCGCCTTGGGGCGCACCTGTTCTGTTTGTGAAGAAGAAGGATGGATCCTTTCATATGTGTATCGACTACCGTGAGCTCAACAAATTGACAATCAAGAATCGGTATCCTCTTCCGCGAATTGATGATCTTTTTGATCAACTACAAGGATCGAGCGTTTATTCAAAGATCGATTTGCGATCCGCTATCACCAGTTGAGGGTGAAGGAAAGTGACGTGATGAAAACTGCATTCAGGACCCGTTATGGTCATTATGAGTTTCTCGTGATGCCATTCGGCTTAACAAATGCACCTGCCGTGTTCATGAACCTCATGAATCGTGTCTGCAAGCCTTACTTGGACAAGTTTGTTATCGTCTTCATAGATGATATCCTCATCTACTCTAAGAGCGAAGAAGAACATGAGCAACACCTCCGACTAGTGCTTGAACTCTTAAGACAAGAGCAACTTTACGCTAAATTCTCCAAGTGTGAATTTTGGTTAAAGGAAGTACAATTTTTGGGTCATGTTGTAAGCGACCAGGGTATCAAAGTTGATCCCGCCAAGATTGAAGCCATCAGCAAGTGGGAGACCCCCACTACTCCGACGCATATTCGCCAATTCCTAGGTTTCGCCGGTTATTACCGAAGATTCATCGAAGGATTTTCTCTGATTGTGCGTCCATTGACCGCGCTGACTCACAAGGGCAAGAAGTTCATTTGGGAACCCGCGCACGAATCAGCATTCCAAACTTTGAAGAAGAAGTTAACCTCCGCACCTATCCTATCACTTCCTGGAGGCAGTGACGACTTTGTTGTTTATTGTGATGCATCGAAGAGTGGTTTTGGTTGTGTACTTATGCAATGATCAAAGGTTATTGCCTATGCATCCCGCCAATTGAAGATTCACGAGCGGAACTACACTACTCACGATCTTGAACTTAGAGCCGTTGTCTTTGTGCTCAAATTGTGGAGACATTATTTGTATGGAACTAAGAGCATTATTTTCACCGATCACAAGAGTCTCCAGCACATCTTTGATTAGAAGCAACTGAATATGAGATAGCGTCGATGGATCGAGACGCTCAACGACTATGATTGTGAACTCCGTTATCACCCTGGCAAGGCCAATGTTGTAGCTGACGCTTTAAGCCGAAAGGAGAGGACGGCACCTCTCCATGTTAGGGCTCTGAACATCACCATCCATTCGAACCTCAACAGCCATATTAGAGTAGCCCAAGTTGAGGCTCTCAAGGAGGAGAATATATCTCACGAACATTTGAACATACTTGTCTCTCGATTCGAGGTTAGGGAGTCTGGACTCCGATGTTATGCCGGAAGAATTTGGGTACCTCTTTATGGAGATCTACGGAACCTGATACTTGATGAAGCACACAAGTCGAGATATTCGATTCATCCTGGAGGGGGTAAAATGTACCACGACCTTAAAGAACAGTATTGGTGGCCGAATCTTAAGAAGGACGTCGCGACTTATGTTGGTAAGTGTTTGACTTGCTCGAAGGTTAAAGCTGAGCATCAGAGACCTTCTGGGTTACTTCAACAGCCGGAAATCCCACAATGGAAGTGGGAAAGGATCACAATGGATTTCATTACTAAGCTGCCATAGACGGTGGGCGGATACGATACTATTTGGGTTATTGTTGACCGCCTTACCAAATCTGCACACTTCCTAGCGATGAAGGAAACTGATACAATGGAAAGACTTGCTCAGCTGTACATCAAGGGGGTTGTATCACGACACGGTGTACCTTTATCAATCATCTCAGATCGCGATCCCCGTTTTGCCTCTAGATTTTGGCGTTCCTTACAAGAAGCCATGGGAACTCGTCTCCACATGAGCACTGCTTATCATCCTCAGACTGACAGGCAAAGTGAATGAACGATTCAGACCTTGGAGGACATGCTGCATGCATGTGTCATTGATTTTGGAAAGGCCTGGGAAAGACATTTGCCACTCGCCGAATTCTCGTACAACAATAGTTATCACTCTAGCATTAATGCTGCACCTTTTGAAGCATTGTATGGCCGTAAGTGCCGATCTCCTATTTGTTGGGCCGAAGTAGGCGAAAAGCAAATCACCGGACCCGAGGTAGTCCACCAAACCACGGAGAAGATTGCTCAGATTCAAGCTAGACTTAAGACTGCCCGTGACCGCCAAAAGAGTTATGCCGATCTTAAATGTAAGGACTTTGAATTTAATGTTGGTGATCATGTAATGTTGAAGGTTGCACCTTGGAAAGGTGTGATCCGTTTTGGAAAACGTGGAAAGTTGAACCCACGATACATTGGTCCTTTTGAAATCTTGGAACGTGTTGGACCTGTTGCATACCGTTTGGATCTACCAGCACAATTGAGCTCAGTTCATCCTACCTTCTATGTGTCAAACTTGAAGAAGTGTCTTGCTGCACCAGAACTTATCATACCACTAGAAGAACTTACGATTGACGACAAACTCCACTTTGTGGAAGAACCTGTTGAAATTATGGATCGTGAGATCAAAACTTTGAAACACAACAAGATTCCGATTGTACGAGTATGATGGAATGCCAAACGAGGACCTGAGTTTACTTGGGAGCGAGAGGATCAAATGATGCGGAAGTATCCTCACCTTTTCCCGACTCCTCCATCTACTTCAGCTTAAATTTCGGGACGAAATTTTCTTTAACAGGTGGGTAATGTAACGACCCTGGAATTTCCAATGTTTATTTATTAATAATTATTATTATTAATACGCGTGATTAAACGAATGTACGTTATTACATTTACATGTTGCCATGATTGCCCGAACTTGACTTTTAAGTGCTCGAAACGTCTTTGTGACACCCGGAACTTGCACGAATAATATTTTTAGATATTATTTACATTCATGATTAAATTTATTAATCATTTTAATTAACTAAGGCTATTAGTTAGTTACTTGGGCTTTAATTGGTTTAACTTGTGATTTATTTGAACTTGGGCTTTGTTAGTGTAATGGACTCATGTTATTGGACTTCCAAGCCCACCCTACATTATTAATGGACTTAGTTAGCCCATGTCCTACACTTGTAAGTATCAATTAGATGGAGACTACTTAGTTTAATACTGGAAGGAATCTAGTTGCACACCTTCCCCATGCATGACCATTCATTAACCACCTTTATGAACTTTACATGCTAATAACCATTAAACTTAGCCTTCCCCCTTAATTTCTGCTACAGAATGCCGAAGCCAAGACAACCTTTAGGGGTGTTTTTGTGTTCATTATTCACTACTAGTTAACTTGTATTCACTTCACAATTCAAACACACATTCATCTCCCATTTTCTCTCAACCATTCTCTCTCACTTTTCTCTACTTCCTTGTAAGTTTTATGAACTAATCCTCTTCCTTTTCTCTTGAATAAAACCAAATTCAAGAACACATTCATCATCATCATTTGTTGTTCTTTGTTGTTAATGTTACTTGTCTTGTTAATTGTTGTTATTTACTTACATGTTTCAAGAATCTAACTTTCTAGTTTGATTCATCTTTCATCTTGTTTTAACAAGAACAATCAAGAACTAAACTCTCTAGTTTAGGTTCTACATATAAAGTTTCAAAGATTATAAAGTTCTTGTTGTTGAAATCATACTTGTAAGTCATGGAAGTAAACTTAAATTTTACTTTACTTAAAGATCAACTTTGGTTGAATCTTTAAAGTATGAGCAACCCTTGAACTAATTACTTGTTTAATTAACTTGTTTCTTTATTTTATACACTTTAATTTCATGTAGTTAGTTTATATGGTCAAGTACTACAAGTTAGTCTTGATCTCATATCTCTTAAACAAATTAAGTTAACTTTGAAAGTTCAAGAACACACAAACTAGTTTCTTTAAATATAACTTTGAATCTAGACGTTTGAGTCTTGGATCTTCAAGATCAAACTAAGAACTATGTTCTACTACTTATGATCTTGATTAGTTAGTTAACTTTCAAGTTTATAGTTCATGTAAGTGTCAAACCTAAGACTTTGATGTAACTTTGGTTCATCAAACTTCATGCAACTCTTAAGTGAGTTGTGCTTCATGTCTTAGACTTGCACATGGGTTATGATGGTCAAGACTTGGTTAAGATGATGTAGATACATCAATGAGTTGTACACTTGAAGCTATATGCATCAAGGATGAGAACCATGATGAACATCAAGCACCAAGACCACCGGAACCCTTTTAAACTCACTGTTCTGTCCAAAACCTACTGACCTGATGATTCTGGAACAGAACAATAGACCTGGGCTGTTCTAACCTTGATTTTTGGATAGATCTTTTCGAGTAGATAACTTTTCATATAGGACTCGTCTTAATCCGAGTTACGGTTTAGGATTTATGGCCCTCCGATCGTCACTATGTCCTTTAACGTTGTGCAGAAATTTCTGACCTACTCGCACTTAGACCGCCGCCACGGTCAAACCAAGAAGAGTTTTATTCTGTAAATTTTACCACACTTAAGGGACTCATAGATGGAGCCATGGCCACTGGTCTCACCTTAATTCAGTAAGGGTAGAGGCCGTGGTGACTGACTAAAGTCAGACTTTGTTGAAAACTACTTTCATAAACGAAACTTACTTTACGCCTTTTGTTTGGTGATGAATGATGATGACCCTTAAGACCTTAATTACATACTTTTAAACCTATTAAGACGATTTACTGACTTAGTACTATTTGACTTAGGTTGAGGACTTCGGACCATTTACTTGCACACCTTTCCCGACTACTACTTTACCGCTACATATCTTTGTGAGTTATAGCATTCCCTTTTTACTTTAACTTATTTTGGGAACTGAGAATACATGCGAATTTTATGTTTTACATACTAGGCACGAGTACTTAAACTTATATATGTGTGGGTTATATAACGGCAGAAACATTCCCTTTAGCTCGGTAACGTTTAATCATTGGTTTATGAACCGGTGAACGCGAATCTTAGATATGGATCCATAGGGTTTGACATCCCCACTCGGGCTAGTCGCGCTAGTAGTCAACGAGTGTTTAATACTTCGTAAACATACGCACTCACCAAGTGTACTTTCAGGGGGTATTTTAAACGTTAAGTTAGTTACCAAGTGCCCACGGTTAACATATACTTTATCACACTGTTTTGAAACGCTCTTTGTAGCACTGAAATCTCGTGGCCTACCTTACATACTGTTATACTTAAACTATAGCTCACCAACCATTGTGTTGACATTTTTAAGCATGTATTTCTCAGGTGCTTGAGGTTGCTTTCGCTGTGTACTAGTCGTGCTGTAGAACCCGCTGCTTAGAGTTGTTATCGCATGACTACTTATCTTGCATTCAAACTTATTTACTATTGAAACTATGTTATGTAACGACCTTTGGGGTCACGTACACTTATTTATTTGCTTTTACTTAGTGAAGCAGGCTTTTGAAATGTAAAACATTTGATGTCGGTTATGACATCACCTTTTTATTGTGAATGCAACTTCTTTAATTACAGCATATAGTACTTAACCTTGTAATGATCATGTTGTTGATGATTCGTACACGATGGTTTTGTACGGGGCATCACATTTGGTATCAGAGCATTGGTTGTAGGAATTAGGTTGCATTAGTAAGTCTAAGACCGACCCGAGTAGGATTCACTAATAGGACTAATCTACAACTTGCTAGTTTACGTGTTTCTGCTGAACTTACTGCATGCTGCTGCTTACTGTTACTGTTATATGCCGTATGCTACTACATGATTTCACTACTGCATAATGCTACTTGCTTTCGATTGCATGCTACTTTCATACGAATTACTGTTATTGCCATGCTAGTTGCCGTTATACATGATTTAAACTGTTGGCCTATTATTTGCTTGCTTTATGACATACTGACATGGAAAATTTATTTTTCCTTGTTCAGATGTCGGATGTTCCACCTGCTAGCATTTCGGGCAGTACAGACTCAGACCCCGTCGCCCTACCTACTGCTACACCTGCTGCTGCTACTGCCGATACACCGGCCCCGACACCCACTAGTGATCCCGGCGCTTCCACTTCCGGAGATGGTACTAGTGCACATGCCCCAGTGTCCGCTCCCGGACCCTCGAGGTCACAGCCCCGCATTGGTGGTATTGAGATCCCCGCAGAGTTCGGGGAAGGGCCGTTTCGTAACCACATGCGCACGCCTTGCCGACGCACTCCCGACGGACGTTTAGTCGTGATTCCACCAGGCAGACACCGACAGATGTTGGCCGTCTTCGGACGCTTTGGATTACCAGCTCAGCCACCAGTGTCACCACCACACGATTCGGATGACTCATCATCCGCCGATTCTTCATCATCAGACGACTCCAATGATGATGAGGATCCTGCTGATAGACCTATTCAGGCACCCTCCACCCCGCCGAAGAAGCGGTACCGTTCCGACGGCACCGTCATTCTAGGGGTGAATGGAGGTCGTGCTTTTACTGATGCTTTTGGCCATCGACGTAGGGTTACTGCTCGTAAACGAGTTGTGCCATACCCTGCCGACCCACAGATACGTAAGGTTCCCCGTTACGTATTGACTATTCCTAGAACCGTACCACCTAGATTTAGATACGGACCACTTACATCTAGGGACGTACCGTCTACATCCGGAGCCGGACCAACTACATCAGCACCACCGGGACCACCTGCCCCACCTGCACCGCCTGTCCCACCAGCTCCCTCTAACGAGGAACTGATGAGGGAGGTTGAGACTCTCCGAGCTTGAGTCACTGAGCTCGAGGAGCAGTTGGCTCGAGGAGCAGTTCACCCGCCTTCACCGTAGGACTTTGTATTTAGATTTCATGATGTAATCTAGATATAGTTTCATGTATTTCATATGTATTGTACGAACTTATTCAGATGTATGAAACTTATTATTATTAATGAATGGAACTTTGGGTTATTTAATTCTTGCACGATGTTCTATTTACATTGCTGTACGATGATTCTGTGGTATTTGTACCTAGATGCATTATTTAATAACATGTGATGTTTTGATTCCATGTTGGTTACTATGTACTATATTACTATATATCGAATGCTGGATTTTGACTTGGGTCAAAATTTTTATTTAGAATACCATGGCTAACGGAAGAACCACACCTACCGCCGCCCAGATTGAGGACATGATCAACGAACGGGTCGCTGCAGCCCTAGCAGAAAGAAATCTCGAAGCTCCACCGCCACCACCACCAGTTATCCCACCCGTTCGAAATGGGTGTACATACAAGGAATTCCAGAGCTGCAAACCGCATAACTTCAGCGGCACCGAGGGACCAGTTGGTCTCACCAGATGGTTCGAGAAACTTGAATCAGTATTCCGAGTTAGCAGCTGTTCGGAGGATAATAAGACCAAGTTTGCATCTTGCACGCTATCTGACGGCGCGCTAACATGGTAGAACACGTTAGCTCAAGCAAAAGGGATTGATGAGGCGTATGCTACGCCTTGGGAAGAGTTTAAGTGTGCTATGATTGATGAGTATTGTCCAAGAACCAAAATTCAGAAGATGGAAATCGAATTTATGCAGTTAAAGGCCGTAGGGAACGACCTTAACAGTTACAACCGTAGGTTTTTGGAGTTGGCTCTTATGTGTCCGACCATGGTCACCCCCGAATTCAAGCGCATGGAGAAATACTTCTCGGGACTCCCGAAGTTAACTTTGAAAGTTCAAGAACACACAAACTAGTTTCTTTAAATATAACTTTGAATCTAGACTTTTGAGTCTTGGATCTTCAAGATCAAACTAAGAACTATGTTCTACTACTTATGATCTTGATTAGTTAGTTAACTTTCAAGTTTATAGTTCATGTAAGTGTCAAACCTAAGACTTTGATGTAACTTTGGTTCATCAAACTTCATGCAACTCTTAAGTGAGTTGTGCTTCATGTCTTAGACTTGCACATGGGTTATGATGGTCAAGACTTGGTTAAGATGATGTAGATACATCAATGAGTTGTACACTTGAAGCTATATGCATCAAGGATGAGAACCATGATGAACATCAAGCACCAAGACCACCGGAACCCTTTTAAACTCACTGTTCTGTCCAAAACCTACTGACCTGATGATTCTGGAACATACCAGTAGACCTGGGCTGTTCTAACCTTGATTTTTAGATAGATCTTTTCGAGTAGATAACTTTTCATATAGGACTCGTCTTAATCCGAGTTACGGTTTAGGATTTATGGCCCTCCGATCGTCACTATGTCCTTTAACGTTGTGGAGAAATTTCTGACCTACTCGCACTTAGACCGCCGCCACGGTCAAACCAAGACGGGTTTGCTTCTGTAAATTTTACCACACTTAAGGGACCCATAGACGGAGCCATGGCCACTGGTCTCACCTTAATTCAGTAAGGGTAGAGGCCGTCGTGACTGACTGAAGTCAGACTTTGTTGAAAACTACTTTCATAAACGAAACTTACTTTACGCCTTTTGTTTGGTGATGAATGATGATGACCCTTAAGACCTTAATTACATACTTTTAAACCTATTAAGACGACTTACTGACTTATTACTATTTGACTTAGGTTGAGGACTTCGGACCATTTACTTGCACACCTTTCCCGACTACTACTTTACCGCTACATATCATTGTGAGTTATAGCATTCCCTTTTTACTTTAACTTATTTTGGGAACTGAGAATACATGCGGATTTTATGTTTTACATACTAGGCACGAGTACTTAAACTTATATATGTGTGGGTTCTATAACGGCAGAAACATTCCCTTTAGCTCGGTAACGTTTAATCATTGGTTTATGAACCGGTGAAAGCAAATCTTAGATATGGATCCATAGGGTTTGACATCCCCACTCGGGCTAGTCGCGCTAGCAGTCAATGAGTGTTTAATACTTCGTAAACATACGCACTCGCCAAGTGTACTTTCAGGGGGTATTTTAAACGTTAAGTTAGTTACCAAGTGCCCACGGTTAACATATACTTTATCACACTGTTTTGAAACGCTCTTTGTAGCACTGAAATCTCGTGGCCTACCTTACATACTGTTATACTTAAACTATAGCTCACCAACCGTTGTGTTGACGTTTTTAAGCATGTATTTCTCAGGTGCTTGAGGTTGCTTCCGCTGTGTACTAGTCGTGCTGTAGAACCTGCTGCTTAGAGTTGTTATCGCATGACTACTTATCTTTCATTCAAACTTATTTACTATTGAAACTATGTTATGTAACGACCTTTGGGGTCACGTACACTTATTTATTTGCTTCTACTTAGTGAAGCAGGCTTTTGAAATGTAAAACATTTGATGTCGGTTATGACATCACCTTTTTATTGTGAATGCAACTTCTTTAATTACAACATATAGTACTTAACCTTGTAATGATCCTGTTGTTGATGATTCGTACACGATGGTTTTGTACGGGGCATCACAAATCTACACTTACTCATTTCACTCTTCTATGTTAGCTTCATTCGTACTCTTCATATAAATGGTTTGTTTATCCAAATTATTCGCTGATGATAAAACTATTATTTTCAGCCCGTATGCATCATGAAAACATACTTATTATCATTCACGACCTTTTCACTCAAATTTCGGGACGAAATTTCTTTAACGGGTAGGTACTGTGACAACCCGGAAATTTCCGACCAAATTTAAACTTTAATCTTTATATATTCCTGACACGATAAGCAAAGTTTGTTAGTTGAATCTCAAGAAATTTAAACGGTGTTCATACATTCATTTAACCTCGACCAAATTACGACGATTCACAAACTATTATTTAATTGGATATGAATATGTATAGGTATATGTATATATAACAGTTTGAGAATGTTAACAAAATATTAAACGTATAATACTTTAAATGAACGTATTTGTTTCAATATGATTAGCGATGGAATTAGAAGATAATATCAAATGATTGATTTATTAGATACATTGAATTATGATTACGAGTCTCTATTGAGAGGTCCACTTTGATTTAGAAAACATTTCCTTTTTAACGGTATCCGGAGTTGTTGGTAAAGGTGATTTATAAAAGTGTCATTTACAAGAGTTAGTCAAAAGTTAGTAATCATTTCCGTTTAAATTTCAAAAGTGCACTTTACTTTGATTAACTAGTGCCCCTTGATAAATCAACCATTTAGTTTTTCATATTAAAAACATTGTTTGGTAAAATAACTACTAATATTTAAAAAGAGTTAAATTATATAAAACGAACTTTGAAATATAATTGGTTTTGAAAGACTAAATATTATATCATTAGATAAATATTTTGAACATATATATTATGTACAAATTTACAATTTTAAATATATATATATATATATATATATATATATATATATATATATATATATATATATATATATATATATATATATATATATTAACTTAGTCATAAAACGTCCTGATTTAAAATAAAATATTTTGACAAACAACGAGTCACTGATTTATAGAAGCAAATGACCACAATGCTCAATTTTATAAAGTTACATTTTTATAAGGTAATTTATTGATGAGTAAGTTAATTTATTTATAAGGGTACACGTCGCGTAACGTAAAAGTCTAGTTTTCTAATCATACGAAAGTGCGCTCGAAAAACCGAAAGTGGTACATGAGTCGAGTGACAACGTACAAGTCATTTTTGTAAAAATTATATTTTTATCATTAACGTAAATATAATATAATATTTAATTAATTCTAAAGATTAAATATATTATATATTAATTAATATATAAATAAACAATTACGTAGAATATGTAGGAAAGGAGTGTCGGCATGATTGAATCGTGCATATGAGCTGGATGGAGAGTAGGTGAGGTTCAAGTTCCATAAGTAATCGAATTCTGGTTCTGCGAGCTTCAATATCCATCCATCTCTCACGATACTCTCTCTATATATTATATTTATTATTATTATTAGTAAAGATTATTATTATTAATCCAAATATTATTATTAGTAGTATTAGTAATATTATTAGTAGTATACATAAAATACTACGACAAGGGTACGCGCGAGTTATTTTAAAAATGAGTTTTTATGAGTGGGATAGGACTAAGGAAATTATGGGTTATAGCTATGGAGGTTATGGGTATGGATCATGGGTATGCTCGTGAGGTCAATTGGGTAATTATCGTCTCCATTGCATTTACGTACCTTTCTTGCAATATTGAATCTCAATATTGATACGTGAGTACTCATAATTTAACTTTTACATATTAATAGTGTATCCCTGACTAGTGCTCGAGTATATAGGATTATGCATGCTTGTACTTTTGATATTACCATTAGATAGGTTATGTTGAATCCTGAATTAGTTACATATGCGGTTGAGATAAGGTATAAGATATGCATGTTGTTGGAAAGCTAGCGAAAAATAGTTGAATTTTAGTTTAAGAATCGCTTGAATCCAAGTAACGGTTAGAAAGTTATGAAATAAACAAATTGCATAATTAATTTTGTAATTAAAATTGCTGATGATAATTAGTGAACTAATTTTCTGGGTTATAAAAAGTGGTTATTTGGATCCTACTCATCGAGGAGATGAATTTTCATATAAAGCACGTCTCGTTTCGTTGAACGGTTGTCAAGTTATGGACAAAAGAAGTTTTGCAAATTTTGATGAAATGTCGAAACGAGAACTGAAATTCTCGCTGATCTGCGTTGTTTCAGATTTAAAAAAAAATACCATTGAATTCTTTGAGGTAAGGTCTAACAAACGACTCTGGCCGTTTGTCAATTCGAGTCTCGACGATTTTTCTAAAAATCGTCAAAGTTGACTGTTTGGTCACATTTTAAAATTCTGAAAAGAGCTGAAACTTTTTTATTTAAGAATGTCAGTTTTGCATCAGTTGTCATGGTCGGCCTGATGTGTGTTTACTTTTGCCAAAAATTATGTTATATCTTTGTGGTAACGAGAATTTGCAGGCTTTGACCGTTTGTCAATCCGAGTTTCGAGGAATTTTCTAAAAATCTCCAAAGTAGGCTATTCGGTCACTTTTGTAAATTTATTAAAGCTGAAAAATTAACTTTGAAATGCCGAAACCACGTTGGCAACTACGAGTTGTCTAGGTTTAGTTTACTTCTGTAACATTTATGCTTAATCTTTTTGGTAATGTGTAACTTTTATCTTTGGCCGTGTATCAATCGGAGCTTCGATAATTTTTCTAAAAATCGCTGAAGTGGCCCGTTTAGTCATGTTTGACCGAAAATCATTTTTGTATAAGTTATTGTATATTTGCATGCGACCTCATTTTTACTTTGACCTTTGACTTTTGACTTTAACCTTTGACTTTTGACTTTGAACTTTGACTTTTCCCGTTAACTTTTCAGTTAATTTTTTTGTGTTGACTTTCTCTAAAAACTAAAATACTATTTTATGATTATGAAACCATTTGTGTTACGTTGTTTCACATGTCACCTTTTACTAGAATCTTAATTGAGCATGAGTAATATAACATGTTACTATACTGTTGAGTCAGACTCGAGCTATAGGATAGGATTACACTATGACTTGACCTAAATTGCTATACAAATATTGACCAACATATATATATATATATATATATATATATATATATATATATATATATATATATATATATATATATATATATATATATATATATATATATATATATATATATAATTAATATAGGTTCGTGAATCTGAGGCCAACCTTGCACTTGTTCAATGACGTTATATGTATTTTTACCACGAAATACAATAGGTGAGTTTCATTTTCCTTTTTACCCTTTATATTTTTGGGCTGAGAATACATGCGCAATTTTTATAAATGTTTTACGAAATAGATACAAGTAATCGAAACTACATTATATGGTTGAATGATCGAAGCTGAATATGCCCCTTTTGCTTGGTAACCTAAGAATTAGTAAAACGATCTACTAATTGACACGAATCCTAAAGATAGATCTATTGGGCCTAACGAACCCCATTCAAAGTACCGGATGCTTTAGTACTTCGATGTTGTTTTATATCATGTCCGAAGGATTTCCCGGAATGATAGGGGATATTCTTATATGCATCTTGTTAATGTCGGTTACCAGGTGTTCACCATATGAATGATTTTTGTCTCTATGCATGGGACGTATATTTATGAGAACAGGAAATGAAATTCTTGTGGTCTATTAAAATGATCGAAATGAATGATTATGATAAACTAATGAACTCACCAACCTTTTAGTTGACACTTTAAAGCATGTTTATTCTCAGGTGTTAAAGAAATCTTTCGTTGTGCATTTGCTCATTTTAAAGATATTATTTGGAGTCTTTCATGGCATATATCGAAGAACGTTGCATTCGAGTCATTGAGTTCATCAAAGATTATTATTAAGTCAATTTATAGTTGGATAGTGGATATTATGAAATGGTATGCATGCCTGTCAATTTTCGATGTAAAGAAAGTTTGTCTTTTAAAAATGAATTCAATGTTTGTAAAATGTATCATATAGAGGTCAAATACCTCGCGATGTAATCAACTATTGTGAAACGTTTATAATGTATATGAACGGGTCCTTTCAGTTGGTATCAGAGCGGTGGTCTTAGTGAACCAGGTCTGCATTAGTGTGTCTAACTGGTAAGTCGTTAGGATGCATTAGTGAGTCTGGACTTCGACCGTGTCTGCATGTCAAAAGTTTTGCTTATCATTTCTAGTCGAAAATCATCTGCTTATCATCCTTAGAAAATTACCGGCTTATCATTATTAGTCTAGACACGTCTTGCTACATTAATTACATGAGTATTGTATAGACAAAATTCATATCTTAGCGTATCTGCTAAATCCTATCTTATCGTATCTGTTACTTTAAACTTTGCCCGACATATTCCGCAAATTCCTCCATAATCTACGAAATCTTTTGATCTCTATATATGGATATTCTATGTAATTAGAATACCATCCGTTAGCCAAAATTATTTCATATCGAAAAATTCTTTATCCAATTGTACAAAATGGAATTCGTCATCCGTTCAAGTCACTCGGATTCCGAAATGGAATCTCATTCAAGCTCCGAAAGCAGCGTGACCGGAATGGATCAACCAATCAGCCATCATCTATTTTGGATGAATTGGAATGGGTTTGTAGCCTTCTCAATCATTGGAGATAAGAAGAAGGTGATCCCTTCCATCAACCACATTGTCCTCTTGGCGAAGAACCTGAAGCACTTACCGACGAACCAATCCGAAACACCATTTTCTCTCTCATTTCCAGAGTATCTCGTCACGATTATATAATACATCAAATTCTAGATTTTATTTATCCGCTCGTCCGAACCGACAATCACCCCGGTGTAATAGAAGAAGTCAACGAGCTTCGCGCTCGGGTAGTGGCTTTGGAGAATATGGTACAGAGATTACAAACACCAGCAGCAGCACCAGCAGCATAACCAATACCACCATCATCAACGCCAATAGTACCATTACCACCTCCAACCACAACCGCATCGTAAACCTCAACCTCATAATCTATCCCACGAGAATCAACGTCATACACACCATAGATACCAAGGAGTACCAACAACAATAACTGACGAAGTATTAATTCATAACTTCATTGGAGAAACATTCCACGGCGATTATGTAATCTCTAAAGCCCTAGTGATTATCTAATCTACCCCTAATCATAAATCAGTTAAGCGAACCAAAATGATAGAAGGAAGAGTAGAAACCCTGAAAAAATGGTGTGTGATTAACAAGCTAAACTTGTTTTACCAACCGCATCAACAGTACCGTCAGCGTCACCAGCATCGTCAGTACAGTCAACATCAGAATCAACAACACCTATAACGCAAACTCCGTCAGTTCAAGAATCACTGTGGACATCATTACGAATCAATAACGCGTATACTGTATCAACGAGTTATGAAGTATTAACTCTCCGTGCCAAGCTATTGTGTGTGAATCTTAACTACTCGGTTATTTCATATTACAAATATGCAATAATGTACGTCCTTCGCCCGCAACTTAACCATCGTTAACTACAATCTCTGTCTCAATTCAACAAATTCCAATTCATAATAAATCAAGTATATATTTGATTTTACACTTTCATCATCAATGTAACTTTTCAGATAACATCATTCGTTGTTTGCGAAGTTCACAAGAATTAAACGAAAACCAACATCACGCCTCAACAAATAACGAAGTATTGATTCATAATTCCAATATTATTGAAGAAATACTTATGTAATCTCTAAAGCCTTCAAGGGATTATTCAATTCTAGTTCCAACCGTAAATCGAATGAGTTTAATTTAGTACTAACTCATTAAAATCTATGTTACATCTGAGGAGAATATATACATATATATTTTCATAAAGACTGTAATAAAATTTTTATGTACAAAAATATTAATTGTGAAATTTTTTTTAACGGGTAGGTAATACCCGAGATATATATATATATATATATATATATATATATATATATATATATATATATATATATATATATATATATATATATATTCACAATTAATATGTTACATTCTTTGAATCTGATTAAGCAAATTATCAATCATACTTTCTACTTTCACAATAATATACATTCTTTCATATCAAAACAACCATACTCATTCAAACCCAATTACATATTCTGATTTTGATACCTCAGAATTCAATACGAAATATAACCGGTACCATCACTTTTAGATTCCTACATCTTTCAAATCTATACTTTGACTTCAAAACTGTGTTAGAACATCAAATGTATATTAACGATTACAATCTGTGTTCAAACCCTTCGAAAATTTCTAAAGACACTTCAAATAATGAACAATCGATATGATGATCCAACCACACATTACCCACAGTTATGTACTTAAAAAAAAAAGCTCTCGAAGTCAAAGTCATAATTCAACACATATCTGTGTCAGATCCTTTGGCATTTATTAGCAAAAATAACTTTGCAATTCCTTTGCAAAGTAGCAAATTCTATCACAGCTCCAGCAAGACAACTTCGATTTTTCATTCGGAGTAGCCTTATCATAATCTTGATATATATGTTGCCCTTTCGCCATTGTTACCGGGGAACCTTTCATATCTCGCCACATTAGCAGTAAACTTATCAGCAACCGTAATGATCTGAGATTTTCTGAAAAGTCATTATATTTATCAAAACCCCATCATTTACTCATCTGCCTGTTGTAACGACAATTGCCATACGAATTATTGGGAATTAGCAATTAGTATTTTGAAATCTTGCAGCATGTTGACGCCAACAGTTATACATATAACGTCTATCTCCAAGGCTTACATACGTCGAATGTGAAGTTTCTGAAAAACACTCTGAACCGTGAACTAGTTCTCGAAATACTGATAAAGCAATAAAAACTGTAAACGACCTTAGCAGTAAAAAGTTTGATGATAAAGATTAGTGTATTGGCAAAACTCAGAAAAAGAGAAGTTTTGGAACTGGAAAACGGATTGAGCAAAGTATGAAGGAGGTTGTGGACAAATCACAAAGACTGAACCTGCCTTCAAAGAATCCAAATGATTTAGTGTCTGCTGAAGTCATTGACGAATACCTTGTTGCTGGCACTAAACCTCTACAGACAATATTCTTTATCATCCTCTGATATTAAAAATTCTAAGATATCATCATATCTTTCATTATAAATATCCTCCATATTTCTGAAGATATTTTCATAATTATTCTTATCTAAAATCATTTATCTCTTTGCGCTATCTGTATTACATCGTAAAAGAAACTATTTTAGTTTCTAAATTTTGAAACATTCGAGTTTAAAATAGGAACATTTTTGAAGTAATGTTGGGAGCTGAAGCATGAGTTAGTATAATATAATGACACTTGATCAACGTGATTATATTACAGTAAGTTATGCGGAGTTTCTAAATAGAACGTGATGATTCACAGATCATAACATCATCATGTGCCATGTTATACGACTCTTGTATTCTAATTAACCTCTAAAATATCAAGAAAATATTTCTTGATGATTCGGCCTTTTCTAAGGTATTCTGGTAATTTGACAAGTCAAGATCGTGCCATCACAATTTCCTTCCTAGAACATTAACAATGTTCATTTCGAAATTCATATCTGAGAATTCTGGACCATTACAAGCAGTGCTTAATCGCAAGAAGAAGAAACGAAAGGACAAAACTCCGAAATAGAAATTGGAGTATAAATTGCAGCAAATAAAAGAGAGCATTAACTGTGAATGACAATGATTATAGAAGACAGAAGCAGAGACTTTGAAATATAAGGGAAGATATAAAGCCCAACGACAAACCAGAAATTATAAACCATATATATCGATGCATATAGCAATATAAAGACACGGGAGAACTAGAAACACTATAAACCCAAGAGTATAGTAGGAGTAAATAGATTCTTCCGGCGGTAGATGAAAAAGAAGAATGACCGATATGAAAGTTAGAAGTATATCGAGAATTAGAACTGGATGGAGCATATTGATGAATATTTAAAATATGAGTTGAGGGGGAAAGAATAGAAGGTGATGAAACATGACTAGGAACTTAGAAATCAACAGATTTAACTCACACAATGGCGGAATAAGTGAATCAAACCCTCTAGTGAATAGGTTAAGCTTTTTTGGATTAATTTAGTCAAACCACAACTAAATCAAGTGTGATTAGATCAACACCTAGAGCTATTATTCACCACCTGAGTGATTTGGACTGAGAGAGAATCGGAGGAGCTCACCAGATCTGAGTGTGTGTAACAAATGAGAGGCTTAACCTAAAATGAAGAACATAAGACTTTATATACCCCTGCTGTTAACTCACCCGTATGATTCATCCATCACACGTACGAGTTGGCTTCATCAGCCGTACGGGTGATCACTCACTCGTGTCTTCTCATTAAGGTTGTAATTGTGACTTACCTCAGCATCAACCGTGCGTATGAGCCTGTCAGCCGTACTAGTGAGGCTTCACTTGTACGTCTGACTAAGTCTAACATAGTCAAACATACAAATCTCGTTCCTGCAGTTCCTGTAACCACATACAAACACGGATAGGATAATAACGAGCAATCATGGTGGCCTGTAAACTGTTGTACCTGCAATGGATGTAGGTAGATGTCTAGGGACTTGCATAAAATGCATCAACAGAAGGTGTGAGTTGTAAGGAAACGAAGGAGTTGAATTTATAATAAAATCTCCGACAGAACAATTAAAATGGACGATCGCATTTAAAGTGGATCCTAAATTCCCTTGGTTACCGGAGAATCAAATCTTATTACGAAGATTTTCTTCAAATCCCTTGAAATCTGGAAATCAATCATATCTACGTCAAATGATAAGATGAATCTACACTTACTCATTTCACTCTTCTATGTTAGCTTCATTCGTACTCTTTATATAAATGGATTGTTTATCCAAATTATTCGCTGATGATAAAACTATAATTTTCAGCCCGTATGCATCATGAAAACATACTTATTATCATTCACGACCTTTCCACTCAAATTTCGGGACCAAATTTCTTTAACGGGTAGGTACTGTGACAATCCAGAAATTTCCGACCAAATTTAAACTTTAATCTTTATATATTCCCGACACGATAAAGCAAAGTTTGTAAGTTGAATCTCAAGAAATTTAAACGGTGTTCATACATTCATTTAACCTCGACCAAATTATGACGATTCACAAACTATTATTTAATTGGATATGAATATGTATAGGTATATGTATATATAACAGTTTGAGAATGTTAACAAAACATTAAACGTATAATACTTTAAATAAACGTATTTGTTTCAATATGATTAGCGATGAAATTAGATGATAATATCAAATGATTGATTTATCAGATACATTGAATTATGATTACAAGTGTCTATTGAGAGGTCCACTTTGATTTAGAAAACCTTTCCTTTTTAACGGTATCCGGAATTGTTGGTAAAAGTGATTTACAAAAGTGTCATTTACAAAAGTTAGTAATCATTTCCGTTTAAATTTCAAAAGTGCACTTTACTATGATTAACTAGTGCCCCTTGATAAATCAACCATTTAGTTTTTCATATTAAAAACATTGTTTGGTAGAATAACTACTAATATTTAAAAAGAGTTAAATTTTATAAAACCAACTTTGAAATATAATTGGTTTTGAAAGACTAAATATTATATCATTACATAAATATTTTGAACATATATATTATGTACAAATTTACAATTTTAAATATATATATATATATATATATATATATATATATATATATATATATATATATATATATATATATTAACTTAGTCATAAAATGTCCTGATTTAAAATAAAATATTTTGACAAACAACGAGCCACTGATTTATAGAAACAAATGACCACAACGCTCAATTTTATAAAGTTACATTTTTATAACGTAATTTATTGATGAGTAAGTTAATTTATTTATAAGGGTACACGTCGCGTAACGTAAAAGGCTAGTTTTCTAATCATACGAAAGTGCGCTCGAAAAACCGAAAGTGGTACATGAGTCGAGTGACAATGTACGAGTCATTTTTGTAAAAATTATATTTTTATCATTAACGTAAATATAATATAATATTTAATTAATTCTAAAGATTAAATATATTATATATTAATTAATATATAAATAAACTATTACGTAGAATATGTAGGAAAGAAGTGTTGGCATGATTGAATCGTGCATATGAGTTGGATGGAGAGTAGGTGAGGTTCAAGTTCCATAAGTAATCAAATTCTGGTTCTGCGAGCTTCAATATCCATCCATCTCTCACGATACTCTCTATATATATTATATTTATTATTATTATTAGTAAAGATTATTATTATTAATCCAAATATTATTATTAATAGTATTAGTAATATTATTAGTAGTATACATAAAATACTACGACAAGGGTACGCGCGAGTTATTTTAAAAATGAGTTTTTATGAGTGGGATAGGACTAAGGAAATTATGGGTTATAGCTATGTAGGTTATGGGTATGGATCATGGGTATGCTCGTGAGGTCAATTGGGTATTTATCGTCTCCGTTGCGTTTACGTACTTTTCCTGCAATATTGAATCTCAATATTGTAACGACCCGCACTTTTTCGATCATTCTATACTTATAAGATTAATATTTACATAAATTAAACCTTGCCAACATGATAAGCAATCCAAATTGTCGAGATTTATATTTCCGAAAAGAGTTTTACACAACGTTCGACCGTCTAGTTTGACCGATGATATCACGAACTATACAATATATGATAATTATACGTTTGTGTATATAAATGTATATATACATATTTAACATGATTAATAAATGTTTTAATATCTCATTTTGTATTAATAACAACAAGTTATATGTGTATTTTGAAACTACTAACTTAAGTTTTCAAAACGATAACTATACGTAACGTTATTTGACATAAATACTTAAGACTTATAATGTTTATACATATATTGTATAAGTAATGTATTTAATCACTTTTAAGAACTTAAATACATAAAATCATATAAGTGTATTCACAAAAGATAGCTATATTTGAATCCTCATTCCATTTTTCACAAAATTTCTATACGTATACCTAGAGTATTTGTACTCGTATCATACCAAGCTTCTATACGTATTTACTAATAGTAAATACACATCAAATCACCACCTAACCCACCCTTGTTACTGCCCTTAGAGCAAGGTAATTGGATTTTGGATGCATGCATGAATTATTACACAAAAATACAACATGTGAACTTGTCCATCATCATCATCATTCACGATTTTATGGTGTATATATACATGATCATTTTGCTTCATTTACTACTTCAATTTCCTAGCTAAAACACACACTCTTTCTTACTCTCTAAACTCCATAACAACCCAGCAAAATTCCATAAAGATCTAGCTTCAAAAACCATACTAAAACACCATAAGAAAACCATACAAAAACACTTCAAGAAAACCCTCCAAGAACACCAACTTACTTCCAATCTTTCATCCACTTCTATCACCCTTTTGATTCTAGCTTCTTACTTCTCTTTTACAGCAACTTCATCCAAGGAACTTGAGGTAGAATATATGTTCATAACCTTATTCGATTCATATATATATAGCTATCATATTTTGTGGTATACAAGTTTAACAACAAGAACATAGTTTGAATGTTTTCAAACTTGTTTGCAAACTAAATAGATCCTTCTAACTTAACTTTTAAAATACTTCAAGACCTGTAATATAACTTATGTATATGCTAATTTAACAAGGTAAAACTTGGTTTTTCAAAGTATAAGTATTTTTAGAAAAATGGTCATTAAATGATTTTGTTGTAACGAAAATGATTAACTTCATAAGTTTCACTAAAGTTTGACCTATGCCGTGTGATTTTGAATACAAACTAAGGTATTTACAGTTCATAGTCTTAAAGAGGGACTCGATCCAAGGAGATGGCAAGTTGAATCAACGAAAACGGACTTGTAACGAAGAAACTATGACCGAAACAAAATTGGTTATCCAAGGCTTAAATGACTTCGGGATTCATTGGAAAAATTTACATAAAATCACATACTTCTAAGATAACATGATATTTTATATATATGTACTCATAATTCAATTTCATATGGTTCAGGATCACCCGTAAGCAACACGAGAAGATTAATCATAAGATCCCATGATTGTACGCAACACGTCATTTGACAACACCGGTACCATGGGTCAAGATTAATCTCGACCAATACATTTATGATGGGGTTTTACGGGAGTTTTATTTATTTCGTTGGGGGTTGTATTTATTCATTGCGGGTATATTAAACATCTAAAAATGAACCATTAAAAATTGAATTGCTAACCTCGGACTGCTAACTTCGGACTAAGGAAATATTCAAAGTATTAAAAGTATAACAAGTATATATATAACGTTTGTTTAAAATGAAAACATATTGATATATTATATATGGATAGGTTCGTGATATCAACCGGAAGACCGAGTCAAATTATTTATATCATCAAGACAAAAGTGAGTATATAGTCCCACTTTTAAACTCTAAATATTTCGGGATGAGAATACATGTATTTTATGTTTTACATTATGGACACAAGTAATTGAAAAATATATTCTACGTTGAGTTGTACCACTGGCATACTTCCCTGTAGCTTGGTAACTAATATTTACAGCGGTAATGTAAACGCGAATCCTGTTGATAGATCTATCGGGCCTGACAACCCCAACCGGACTGGACGACCAGTATTCAACGGTTGCACAGTACTTCGTTTTGTGACTACACTTGGTACGGTGTAGTAAGATTTCATATTAAAGGGAATATGCGACGTGAAAATGTTAAGTATGGTTACCGAGTGCTCAACAACTTAGAATACTTTTATTAAACTGATTATATACGAAATCTTGTGGTCTATATATATATTGCAGCCGGCATTAAACCTATATCTCACCAACTTTATGTTGACCTTTTTAAACATGTCTATTCTCAGGTGATTTCTAAAGCTTCCGCTGCATCATGTTGGATCTAACCAGGATCTTGCGTACGCATGTTTGTGTCAAAAATAAAACTGCATATCCAAGATGTTGTACTGTAAAATATGCTAGAAACCGTGTTGTTGTCAACATTTGTAAAGTTTGTAAGTCGAAGATTATCGCTAAACGTTAATCTTCTTTTTATTGTCTTAAGTTTGTAACAAAAATAATGGTTATGGTTTGTAATGTATAATATATGCAGTTTTCTTTCAAAAATGTCTCATATAGAGGTCAATACCTCGCAATGAAATCATACGTTATCTAACGCGTTCTTATGGTTAAGGACGGGTTATGACATGTGGTATCAGAGCGGTGGTCTTAGCGAACCAGGTTTGCATTAGTGTGTCTAAACCGATAAGTCGTTAGGATACATTAGTAAGTCTGGACTTTGACCGGGTTTGATTTTAAAAAAAAAAAAAAAAAAAAACCATTGCTTATCACTGTTGGTTAAAAATTCATATGTAAATATTATGTAAGTACTAATGGGTTAGTTGTTGTGTGATAGATGTCGGGCTCGAAACTTATTATCACATTCAGCGACTCCGAATCAGAATCTTCAGATTGTGTTTCAGTCATTAACATATCCGATGACGAAAATGGTATTTTTGGGGAAGACTCACAATTTCCAGATGAACCAACTATAGAAATATCGGAAAGTGAACCCGAGGAGGAAAGTGAACCCGAAGAGGAAAGTGAACCCGAAGAAGAAAGTGAACCCGAGGAAGAAATACTAGAAATTACGAAAGAAAAATTCGATCAAGGAAAGAAACGAAAAGCGAATGAATTAGAAAATTCAAATCCCGAACTTAGTGAGAATGACGTAGCACCAATTCCACTCAACACTACCACCCCTATTCCCGCTATTCCTATTAGTGCTATCCCCGCATCTAGTTCTTCGGCTCCTCAGCCAAAACGTAGGCAGACAGCTAGGATAAGCGTTAGGCCATTCATTGGAACTAAACGCCCTAGAAAATAGACCAAACGATGCACTGCCGTATTAAGCCATGGAATCATATAATGTTTTGTATAATATTATTAGTGTGGTTTGCTTAAAGTTTGATGTAAGATAAGCATATGTAAAATAGCGAAGTATGAAATGCAATAATTTTCCATGGTTAAGTATTATTTAGATTGTAGTAATTGATTCTGTACTAAGCTATTAAGTATGAACATTAACGGGTAGGTACTACCCAAGATATAATTATAAAACGCTAATAAGAAGAAAAGGCTTTTATAATAATACCTGGTTCATATTATTAACAAGCTATAAATGTACTATAAATACATACTACATCTATAATAATCCATGTGAATAATTATTTTCTTTCATTAGGAAATGGCGCGATTGAACCGAATGACGGAACAAGAAGTCGAGAACTTCATCAACCAGCGAGTCAACGATAGAATGCTATGGGTCGAAGCTGCAAGAGCTACTGCAGTTAATCCAAATCCTCGTGTAGGATGCTCCTACAAGACGTTTCAAGCTTGCAAACCTTCATCATTCAGTGGAACGGAAGGACCTATCGGTTTAACCCGATGGATAGAAAAGATGGAGACGGTGTTCAAAATCAGCGGTTGTGATGAAAAAGACATGACCAAGTATGCATCGTGCACTTTACAAGATAGTGCACTCACATGGTGGAAGAATTATGTGAAGGCGGTAGGAGGAGATGTAGCTTATGATACTCCATGGGAAGAATTCAAAGCAATGATAATCACCGAGTATTGTCCAAGGAATGAGGTTATTAAGTTAGAAGATGAGTTACGAAGTTTGAAGGTGGTTGGTACTGAAATCACCAACTACAACCAGCGATTCATGGAATTAGTTTTACTATGCCCTGAATTGGTCCCAACCGAAGCACGGAAGATTGAAATGTACAAAGGTGGTTTGCCCAAAAAGGTCAAGGCAAACGTTACGGCGTCGAAACCTAAGACAATTCATGAAGCTATAACCATGGCGAACGAGCTAATGGATCAGGTCATTTTGGACAAGAAAGCATTTAATACTGAGGTGAAGGTATTGGGGAACAAGAAAAAGTGGAATGGAGGTTATGATCGAGGTAACTAACAACAACCTTATAAGAAACAAGAAACCACGAAAGGTGCGGGTAGCGGTTCAGGCTTTGGTTACAAAGGACAAAGTCCTTTATGCAACCGTTGTCACAAACATCATTTTGGTTACTGCAGTGTGTTGTGCACCAAATGCAATAGACAGGGACATCTTGCTGAAGATTGTAAGGCTCTCGTTACAAATGCAAATGGTAACAAGACTCCTGCCACCAACGCAAATAGAACTGCTTTGGCTAACATTACTTGTTTTGGGTGTGGAAAACAAGGTCATTATAAGAGCCAGTGCCCGAATCAGAATGGCGGACCTGCACGTGGAAGAGCGTTTGTTATTAATGCTAGAGAGGCACGAGAAGACCCGGAACTTGTTACGGGTACGTTTACCATTAATAACTTATCAGCATCTATTTTATTTGATACTGGCGCCGATAGAAGTTACGTGTGTATAAATTTTTACACTAAATTGAATTGTTCATCATTACCTCTAGATGCTAAGTACTTGATTGAGTTAGCTAATGGTAAGCTAATTAAAGCCGATAAAATTTGTCGTGATTGTGAAATAAATCTAGCCGGAGAAACGTTTAAAATCGACTTAATACCCGTAGAATTAGGAGGTTTTGATGTAATAGTCGGCATGGACTGGATGTCCAAAATAGGAGCGGAAGTTGTTTGTGCTAAAAAGGCAATTCGTATTCCTGGTAAGGATAAAATGCCAGTGATGATTTATGGAGAGAAGGGTAATTCAAAGCTAAAACTCATTAGTTGTTTGAAAGCCAAGAAGTGTTTAGAAAAGGGATGTTACGCTATTTTAGCACATGTTAATAAAGTCGAAAAGAAAGAAAAGGGCATCAACGACGTGCCTGTGGCAAGAGATTTTCCTGAAGTTTTTCCGGAAGAGTTGCCGGGATTACCTCCATTTAGATCGGTAGAATTTCAAATAGATTTAGTACCAGGAGCTGCACCAGTGGCTCGTGCTCCATATAGACTTGCACCGTCCGAGTTAAAAGAACTTCAAAGTCAGTTAAAAGAATTACTGGACCGTGGATTCATACGACCGAGTACTTCACCGTGGGGAGCTCCAATTTTGTTTGTTAAGAAGAAAGATGGATCTTTTAGGATGTGCATAGATTATCGTGAATTAAATAAGTTAACTATCAAAAATCGGTATCCACTACCGAGAATTGACGACTTATTTGATCAACTCCAGGGATCATGTGTTTATTCGAAAATCGACCTAAGATCGGGCTATCATCAACTACGTGTCAAAGAAGAGGACATTCCGAAAACTGCTTTTCGAACACGTTATGGTCATTACGAATTTTTGGTCATGCCGTTTGGGTTGACAAATGCGCCAGCTGTATTCATGGACCTCATGAATCGAGTTTGTAGTCCGTATTTAGATAAGTTTGTTATCGTTTTCATTGATGATATTCTTATCTATTCCAAGAGTGAGCAAGAGCATGAAGAGCATTTAAGGTTGATACTGGAGTTGTTGAGAAAAGAACAACTTTATGCTAAATTTTCTAAGTGTGCTTTCTGGTTGAAAGAAGTGCAATTTCTTGGTCACGTTGTTAATAGCGAAGGAATTCAGGTTGATCCAGCAAAAACTGAAGCTATTGAAAAATGGGAGACTCCTAAGACACCAACGCAGATACGTCAATTTTTGGGTTTAGCCGGTTATTATAGAAGGTTTATTCAAGATTTTTCCCGAATAGCTAAGCCGCTGACAACATTAACGCAAAAAGGGAAGAAATACGAATGGACCTCGGAGCAGGAGAACGCATTTCAATTACTGAAGAAGAAGTTAACTACGGCGCCTATTTTATCGTTACCTGAAGGGAATGATGATTTTGAAATATATTGTGACGCTTCGCGACAAGGTTTTGGTTGTGTTTTTATGCAACGAAAGAAAGTAATTGCATTTGCATCTCGACAATTGAAGATTCACGAGCGGAATTATACGACGCATGATCTAGAATTGGGAGCAGTCGTGTTTGCATTGAAGATGTGGAGACACTACTTGTATGGGGTTAAATTCACTGTGTTTACTGATCATAAAAGCCTTCAACATATTTTTGATCAGAAACAGCTGAACATGAGGCAACGTAGGTGGGTCGAGCTGATAAACGACTATGATTGTGAAATTCGTTATCATCCCGGGAAGGCGAACGTGGTGGCCGATGCTCTAAGCAGAAAGGAACGAGAACCAATCCGAGTACGAGCGATGAACATAAAAATTCGCATGAATCTCAACTCACAAATCAAAGAAGTTCAACGAGAAGCACTTACTAAAGAAAATATAGGAAATGAAATAATGAAGAAGTATGAGAAGCAACTCGTTATGCGGGAAGATGGAATTCGATATTTTGCAAATCGTATTTGGGTACCGAAGTTGGGTGGATTAAGGAAGTTGATATTGAACGAGGCACATAAGACAAGATATTCGATACATCCTGGAGTTGGAAAGATGTACCAAGATCTTAAGATGCATTATTGGTGGCCTAATTTGAAGATAGACGTTGCAACATATGTTGGGGAGTGTTTAACTTGTTCTAAGGTCAAAGCAGAACACCAGAAGCCGTCAGGGTTACTTCAACAACCAGAAATCCCAGAATGGAAATGGGATGGTATTACCATGGATTTCATCACGAAGTTACCAAAGACTGCCTGGGGATACGACACCATTTGGGTGATTGTTGATCGTCTCACCAAGTCTGCACATTTCTTGCCTATAAAGGAAACGGATAGAATGGAGAAACTATTACGATTGTATATAAAGGAAGTTGTTTCAAGGCATGGGATACCTATTTCCATTATATCCGATCGTGATAGTAGATTTACCTCAAAGTTTTGGCAATCACTACAGGAGGCATTAGGAACTCGTTTGGATATGAGTACCGCATATCATCCGCAGACCGACGGGCAGAGTGAGAGAACAATTCAGACTCTTGAAGACATGCTCAGGGCATGTGTGATCGATTTTGGAAACGGATGGGATAAATATCTACCGTTAGCAGAATTCTCGTATAATAATAGTTATCATGCGAGCATTGGAGCTGCGCCATTCGAAGCATTGTATGGAAGGAAGTGTAGATCTCCTATCTGTTGGAATGAAGTAGGAGATCGACAATTAACTGGTCCCGAGATCATACATGAAACGACTGAGAAGATAGTGCAAATCAAGGAGAGATTAAAAACAGCCCGCAGTCGCCAAAAGAGCTACGCCGATGTCCGAAGGAAACCATTAAAGTTTCAGGTCGGGGACATGGTTATGCTAAAGGTGTCACCTTGGAAAGGTGTAATACGTTTCGGCAAAAGGGGTAAACTGAACCCAAGATACGTAGGCCCGTTTAAGATCATCGAACGCATTGGACCGGTAGCTTATCGACTCGAGTTACCACAACAACTCGCCGGAGTACATAATACCTTTCACGTCTCAAACCTTAAGAAGTGTCTTGCAAAGGAAGACCTCACCATTCCTCTTGAAGAAATCCATGTCGACGAGAAACTACAATTCGTCGAAGAACCAATCGAAATCATGGACCGTGAAGTTAAACAGCTCAAACAGAGCAATATACCGATTGTTAAGGTTCGTTGGAATGCTAGAAGAGGTCCCGAGTTTACTTGGGAACGAGAGGATCAGATGAAGCAAAAGTATCCACACTTGTTTCTCGATGACGCAAAATAGGTACAATTTTAAAATTTCGGGACGAAATTTATTTAACGGGGAGGTAATGTAACGACCCGCACTTTTTCGATCATTCTATACTTATAAGATTAATATTTACATAAATTAAACCTTGCCAACATGATAAGCAATCCAAATTGTCGAGATTTATATTTCCGAAAAGAGTTTTACACAACGTTCGACCGTCTAGTTTGACCGATGATATCACGAACTATACAATATATGATAATTATACGTTTGTGTATATAAATGTATATATACATATTTAACATGATTAATAAATGTTTTAATATCTCATTTTGTATTAATAACAACAAGTTATATGTGTATTTTGAAACTACTAACTTAAGTTTTCAAAACGATAACTATACGTAACGTTATTTGACATAAATACTTAAGACTTATAATGTTTATACATATATTGTATAAGTAATGTATTTAATCACTTTTAAGAACTTAAATACATAAAATCATATAAGTGTATTCACAAAAGATAGCTATATTTGAATCCTCATTCCATTTTTCACAAAATTTCTATACGTATACCTAGAGTATTTGTACTCGTATCATACCAAGCTTCTATACGTATTTACTAATAGTAAATACACATCAAATCACCACCTAACCCACCCTTGTTACTGCCCTTAGAGCAAGGTAATTGGATTTTGGATGCATGCATGAATTATTACACAAAAATACAACATGTGAACTTGTCCATCATCATCATCATTCACGATTTTATGGTGTATATATACATGATCATTTTGCTTCATTTACTACTTCAATTTCCTAGCTAAAACACACACTCTTTCTTACTCTCTAAACTCCATAACAACCCAGCAAAATTCCATAAAGATCTAGCTTCAAAAACCATACTAAAACACCATAAGAAAACCATACAAAAACACTTCAAGAAAACCCTCCAAGAACACCAACTTACTTCCAATCTTTCATCCACTTCTATCACCCTTTTGATTCTAGCTTCTTACTTCTCTTTTACAGCAACTTCATCCAAGGAACTTGAGGTAGAATATATGTTCATAACCTTATTCGATTCATATATATATAGCTATCATATTTTGTGGTATACAAGTTTAACAACAAGAACATAGTTTGAATGTTTTCAAACTTGTTTGCAAACTAAATAGATCCTTCTAACTTAACTTTTAAAATACTTCAAGACCTGTAATATAACTTATGTATATGCTAATTTAACAAGGTAAAACTTGGTTTTTCAAAGTATAAGTATTTTTAGAAAAATGGTCATTAAATGATTTTGTTGTAACGAAAATGATTAACTTCATAAGTTTCACTAAAGTTTGACCTATGCCGTGTGATTTTGAATACAAACTAAGGTATTTACAGTTCATAGTCTTAAAGAGGGACTCGATCCAAGGAGATGGCAAGTTGAATCAACGAAAACGGACTTGTAACGAAGAAACTATGACCGAAACAAAATTGGTTATCCAAGGCTTAAATGACTTCGGGATTCATTGGAAAAATTTACATAAAATCACATACTTCTAAGATAACATGATATTTTATATATATGTACTCATAATTCAATTTCATATGGTTCAGGATCACCCGTAAGCAACACGAGAAGATTAATCATAAGATCCCATGATTGTACGCAACACGTCATTTGACAACACCGGTACCATGGGTCAAGATTAATCTCGACCAATACATTTATGATGGGGTTTTACGGGAGTTTTATTTATTTCGTTGGGGGTTGTATTTATTCATTGCGGGTATATTAAACATCTAAAAATGAACCATTAAAAATTGAATTGCTAACCTCGGACTGCTAACTTCGGACTAAGGAAATATTCAAAGTATTAAAAGTATAACAAGTATATATATAACGTTTGTTTAAAATGAAAACATATTGATATATTATATATGGATAGGTTCGTGATATCAACCGGAAGACCGAGTCAAATTATTTATATCATCAAGACAAAAGTGAGTATATAGTCCCACTTTTAAACTCTAAATATTTCGGGATGAGAATACATGTATTTTATGTTTTACATTATGGACACAAGTAACTGAAAAATATATTCTACGTTGAGTTGTACCACTGGCATACTTCCCTGTAGCTTGGTAACTAATATTTACAGCGGTAATGTAAACGCGAATCCTGTTGATAGATCTATCGGGCCTGACAACCCCAACCGGACTGGACGACCAGTATTCAACGGTTGCACAGTACTTCGTTTTGTGACTACACTTGGTACGGTGTAGTAAGATTTCATATTAAAGGGAATATGCGACGTGAAAATGTTAAGTATGGTTACCGAGTGCTCAACAACTTAGAATACTTTTATTAAACTGATTATATACGAAATCTTGTGGTCTATATATATATTGCAGCCGGCATTAAACCTATATCTCACCAACTTTATGTTGACCTTTTTAAACATGTCTATTCTCAGGTGATTTCTAAAGCTTCCGCTGCATCATGTTGGATCTAACCAGGATCTTGCGTACGCATGTTTGTGTCAAAAATAAAACTGCATATCCAAGATGTTGTACTGTAAAATATGCTAGAAACCGTGTTGTTGTCATCATTTGTAAAGTTTGTAAGTCGAAGATTATCGCTAAACGTTAATCTTCTTTTTATTGTCTTAAGTTTGTAACAAAAATAATGGTTATGGTTTGTAATGTATAATATATGCAGTTTTCTTTCAAAAATGTCTCATATAGAGGTCAATACCTCGCAATGAAATCATACGTTATCTAACGCGTTCTTATGGTTAAGGACGGGTTATGACAAATATTGATACGTGAGTACTCATAATTTAACTTTCACATATTAATAGTGTATCCCTGACTAGTGCTCGAGTATATAGGATTATACATGCTTGTACTTTTGATATTGCCATTAGATAGGTTATGTTGAATCCTGAATTAGTTACATATGTGGTTGAGATAAGGTATAAGATATGCATTTCGTTGGAAAGCTAGCGAAAAATAGTTGAATTTTGGTTTAAGAATCGCTTGAATCCAAGTAACGGTTAGAAAGTTATGAAATAAACAAATTGCATAATTAATTTCGTAATTAATATTGCTAATGATAATTAGTGAACTAATTTTCTGGGTTATAAAAAGTGGTTATTTGGATCCTACTCGTCGATTAGATAAATTTTCATATAAAGCACGTCTCGTTTCGTTGAACGGTTGTCAAGTTATGGACAAAAGAAGTTTTGTAAATTTTGATGAAATGTCGAAACGAGAACTGAAATTCTCGCTGATCTGCGTTGTTTCAGATTTAAAAAAAATACCATTGAATTCTTTGAGGTAAGGTATAACAAACGACTCTGGCCGTTTGTCAATTCGAGTCTCGACGATTTTTCTAAAAATCGTCAAAGTTGACTGTTTGGTCACATTTTAAAATTCTAAAAAGAGCTGAAACTTTTTTTATTTAAGAATGTCAGTTTTGTATCAGTTGTCATGGTCGGCCTGATGTGTGTCTACTTTTGCCAAAAATTATGTTATATCTTTGTGGTAACGAGAATTTTCAGGCTTTGACCGTTTGTCAATTCGAGTTTCGAGGAATTTTCTAAACATCTCCAAAGTAGGCTACTCGGTCACTTTTGTAAATTTATTAAAGCTGAAAAATCAACTTTGAAACCCCAAAACCGCGTTGTCAAGTACGAGTTGTCTAGGTTTAGTTTACTTCTGTAACATTTATGCTTAATCTTTTTGGTAATGTGTAACTTTTATCTTTGGCCGTGTATCAATCGGAGCTCCGATAATTTTTCTAAAAATCGCTGAAGTGGCCCGTTTAGTCATGTTTGACCGAAAATCATTTTTGTATAAGTTATTGTATATTTGCATGCGATCTCATTTTTACTTTGACCTTTGACTTTTGACTTTAACCTTTGACTTTTGACTTTGAACTTTGACTTTTCCAGTTAACTTTTCAGTTATTTTTTTTGTGTTGACTTTCTCTAAAAACTAAAATACTATTTTATGATTATGAAACCATTTGTGTTACGTTGTTTCACATGTCACCTTTTACTAGAATCTTAATTGAGCATGAGCAATATAACATGTTACTCTACTGTTGAGTCAGACTCGAGCTATAGGATAGGATTACACTATGACCTGACCTAAATTGCTATACAAATATTGACCAACATATATATATATATATATATATATATATATATATATATAGGTTCGTGAATCCGAGGCCAACCTTGCACTTGTTCAATGACGTTATATGTATTTTTACTACGAAAAACAATAGGTGAGTTTCATTTGCCTTTTTACCCTTTATATTTTTGGGCTGAGAATACATGCGCAATTTTTATAAATGTTTTACGATATAGACACAAGTAATCGAAACTACATTATATGGTTGAATGATCGAAGCCGAATATGCCCATTTTGCTTGGTAACCTAAGAATTAGTAAACCGATCTACTAATTGACGCGAATCCTAAAGATAGATCTATTGGGCCTAACGAACCCCATTCAAAGTACCGGATGCTTTACTACTTCGATGTTGTTTTATATCATGTCCGAAGGATTTCCCGGAATGATAGGGGATATTCTTATATGCATCTTGTTAATGTCGGTTACCAGGTGTTCATCATATGAATGACTTTTGTCTCTATGCATGGGACGTATATTTATGAGAACAGGAAATGAAATTCTTGTGGTCTATTAAAATGATGGAAATGAATGATTATGATAAACTAATCAACTCACCAACCTTTTGGTTGACACTTTAAAGCATGTTTATTCTCAGGTGTTAAAGAAATCTTCCGCTGTGCATTTGCTCATTTTAAAGATATTATTTGGAGTCTTTCATGGCATATATCGAAGAACGTTGCATTCGAGTCATTGAGTTCATCAAAGATTATTATTAAGTCAATTTATAGTTGGATAGTGGATATTATGAAATGGTATGCATGCCTGTCAATTTTCGATGTAAAGAAAGTTTGTCTTTTAAAAATGAATGCAATGTTTGTAAAATGTATCATATAGAGGTCAAATACCTCGCGATGTAATCAACTATTGTGAATCATTTATATTGTATATGAACGGGTCCTTTCACTTAAACTCCAAGTTTAATGTCATGAATGAAGATCACATCAACTAGTCACCGTTGCATGGGGAATTAATGACCATGGCTAGTCACCACCTACATTCCCTCTCCTAATTACACGCCACCACCACCCCCCTATAAAACCACCACTTTCTTCTTCTTTCACCACTTTTATATGCACATTACACTTAAACTCTCTCTAATTACCAGCCACTTTCTCCTACATTCTTCTTCATCATCAACATCTCCATCTTCATTCATCAAGGTAAAAACACTAACAACACTTATATTATCCATTACAAGTTAACTTTCAAGAGGAAAGGGTGTAAAAGCTTAATCTAGGGTGTTAAACACTCAATGATGATTGCATGGATAGCCCTAATCTTGACCTTAAGTGACTGATATTATGTCTTACATATGTTCAACAATCAGATATAAACTTGCAATAAAGATTAAAATGGCTAAAACACGTAGAAACATCATTAGGTTGAAATTGTCCAAATCAGTCCTAATGAGCAAATAAAAGATCATGACCTAAAAACTAACATAAACTTTGGTTTTGAACTTAATACTTTTACCACATGTTCTTTTATATGTTTGTGACTTTCTGTTAATTTTCATAATTTTCTAGAAAGAAAAATTATTTTTAATTTCTCACTACATGTCTGTTTTCAAGCAAATTTGACCAAGTCCTAAAGAATCAAGTATAAACCAAAAACCAAAATGATTCTGGAAATATATATTTGTAATCTTTAAATGGTACACATAGAGGAGTAGATCGCAATTTAAATGACCTAAATCCATGTAGTAATCATGGAGAGATGGTCATTTGAATTTGACCCATGATTTTGTTGTAGTCAAATGATGGTCTAGAGCACCATTTCTAAAAAATAGGTTAATAAAGACCTGGAGATGATTCCTTTTAAAAGAGTGTACTTTTTTATCTTTTAAACTCTTTATAAAAGTCCTAAGTAATAAAAATGTATTTTACTATTTTTAAACTTGCATGGGAGCTTATAGTGTAAATCTGGAGAGTTTTACACACCTGTAAAAGAATGCACTTTTGACCAACTTATATATTGAATCCGGAAACCAAACTTACATATTTGGAAACTTCACAAAAGAATCTTTCCAGGGGTGGTAATCTCTTCTTAAATGAATAAGTATTTTGGGAGAAACACTTAGGTAAAGTTATTGGTCCAACACCGAAATTCCGAAAATACTAAACTAAGAAACTAAGTAACAAATGAAACGAGAACCGAAACGAACATGTGAAACTTATCGAAACTAACTAAAAACTTAACTAAACCCTATATTAAATATAGTATGACCTATGCCCTTAATTCATATATTTAGGTCTCGATCCCGGATCACCGCGAAACGTTTAAAACCGCACTTTCCGAGCTTCGCACCGTGTTGCATCGATCCTGAGCTTCATATTCCCTTTTTCAATAGTTTTGGGCTGAGAATCATGCTTAATGTTGTAATACATGCTTTATGTTTTTCAAAACATGTTATATATATATATATATATATATATACATATATATATATATATATACATATATATATATATATATACATATATATATATATATATATACATCTATATATATATATATATATATATATATATATATATATATATATTTTTTTTGAAGCTTGATATGAGTTAACTGTGTGGTTCCTTTTAAACGTTTTGGTAACTTGAAATGAGAATAATGTCTAATCTATGTTTTATGTTGTGGACACGAGTAACTAAACTATATTCTACGAAGTAACTTTTATAGTCCACTAAAATCTCGATTCCAATAATGTTAATTACCTGGATTTGGTAAACGCGATTAATGAGGATAGATATATCTGGGTTGACAACCACATTAGGATAGGACTTCTAGGCTATCGGATGCTCAAACTTCGTAACGTGTCACTTTTGGACTGTGGGTGACCAGGATTTTTGGGTACGGAAACTTCGGTATCTAAAACGTTAAGTTCAATATTGGATATAGTATGACCTATGCCCTTAATTCATATATTTAGATCTCGATCCCGGATCACCGCGAAACGTTTAAAACCGCAGTTTCCGAGCTTCGCACCGTGTTGCATCGTTCCTGAGTTTCATAGTTCCCTTTTTCAATAGTTTTGGGCTGAGAATCATGCTTAATGTTTTAAGACATGCTTTATGTTTTTCAAAACATGTTTGCTATATTAATACGATATTATATTATATTATATTATATATATATATATATATATATATATATATATATATATATATATATATATATATATATATATATATATATATATATATATATATATATATATATATATATATATATTGAAGCTTGATATGAGTTAACTGTGTGGTTCCTTTTAAACGTTTTGGTAACTTGAAATGAGAATTATGTTTGATCTATGTTTTACGTTATGGACACGAGTAACAAAACTATATTTTACGAAGTAACTTTTATAGTCCACTAAAATCCCGATTCCAATAATGTTAATTACCTGGATTTGGTAAACGCGATTAATGGGGATAGATCTATCTGGGTTGACAACCACATCAGGATAGGCCTTCTAGGCTATCAGATGCTCAAACTTCGTAACGTGTCACTTTTGAACTGTGGGTGAACAGGATTTTCGAGTACAGATACTTCGGTATCTAAAACGTTAAGTTCAATATTGGAAGCTCCCTCATATAGAATATACTTTTTGACTTTTTTTGAACCAACTTGACAATCGTTTGGAAACTAGCTTTAACTTGAACTGTTGTTATACTTTGAAATCTTGTGGTCCACAAAAACCATTTAAAGACCGTTTATGAACTTGATAACTATAAAATCTTATAGTCCGTGGAACTGTTTATAAACTTGAAATATTACGAACTACGAAGCTATTTTTGTATTTGAAAGCTTGAGATCATATTACGTCTAAACCATTTATGAACTTGAAAACTTACAATCCGTATTACTAGTAAGTTTTTGCAAAACTTGTGATCCTACGATCCTACTTACGTTCAGGCTATTGAAAATTTGAAAACTAGCGAATCATGATACGATTTACAAACTTGAGAACTTGTGATTCATTTACCATCAACTTCCTTTTTAAAATATTTTCACGACAAATCACAAATTGATTTAAACTGTGAACCTTGGTGGTCAAATCGTTTTACTTGTGCAACTAAAACCTATGAACTCACCAATGTTATGTTGACCAACTTTTTATGCATGTATTCTCAGGTTTGTTGATAGATTCCAAGCACTCTGATAGAAGACTGGACTAGGACCATGAAGTCATGCCACCTCATAAAGAGTTAGGTGGGAGTGTGACAAGAGGAGATTGAGGCCGAGAGGTTTAGTGTTGCAGGGAATGCAAAGAAAACTCCAGAACGTAACACGTAGTCTGGATCTGGCCGAACTCTTGAAATTGATATTGTTGGCCCTACTCCCACTCCTCCACCAAAAACTCGCTAGTTGAGGTCAAAAAAGGATCGAGAGCATCTAGTAGATCCTTCAATTAACCCAAAACCTTCAAAACGTCCAATGAGTATGTGATTACTTTTAATATTTTACATGCTTCTTTGTGTTTATTTTTTATTTATTCATTCATGATATTTAATTATGATTTCTTCTATTATTTTACTAGCTTTTGTTGTAGTTGTTCTTTTAGATTCTGATTCTGATAAAGATGAGGATGATGATGATGAAGATGATGATGATGAAACTCCTCATTCCCCTCTTTACAGTTCTTTTATTCCTCTTCAGGCAAATCCACTGGATCCTATGTGTGAATTTATTGAGAATCCTCTTAATAAATCTGGTAGTTTTCTTGAATTTATGAATGTATGATTTTCTTGATAATACTTTGTTTTCTTTGATAATTTTCCCGAGTTTCTATTCTTATGTTGTTTAGAAACTTACTAATTAACTTGTTTATTTATTCCTATTTACGTAAGTTCTGTTGCTGATCTTACCCCATCACTCACCAACCTTCCCTTCACCGAAAGTCTTCAATCTACAGTTGCTTCTCTTATCTTGCACACACAACATGTGTTGCATAGCTTGAAATGCAAGAACTCAAGGATATTTGATTGTTCAAGGTCAGGAGAACAAGAAAAAATTGTTTGTTGTTGAACGAAGGATTAAAGAGTTAGTAACAGAATTTGCGAGGGCTGTTGATATTGGCAAGAAAAAAATGAAAGTTTGGTGGATGTTGAGAGATTAAGTGTAGCTGTAAGAGAAGAAAATGAAAATCTAAAGAAAAAACTAGAAGAGGAGAGTGTGAAGTTGAGCGATGCATCCAAAGTTGTTGTTGTTGCTGAAGGTGAACTGAAAAAGCTTGTGAATGGGCTCCCAGAGTTTATGGAGAGTTTGCTTGATTCTAACACCGTGAATGATCCTTTTCAAACTTACCTTCATGCTTTCGTTAATCAAGCTACTTCCAGTGCTATTGAAGTCGTTCTTAGCAAGCTTCTAGATGTCCTTCATCCACTACCTCAAGAGATTTCAAAATTCATTTTGGCAGATGCAGATGAAAAATGAGGAAGCAAAGACAATAGTAGCCAACTTGAAAGTTGATGTGCTAGGTGAATTATGCAGCAGATAAAATGTCTCCGTGAAGGAGATTTTGGAAAGTACCACTTTAAATGTCCATGGTTATTGAATGATTTTAGTTTGTAATGATTACATACAATGTTACTCTTGTGTATAATCTGCTTATTATTATCATATTATTAAGCCGTACAATGTGTAAGAGCAAAACGCAGAACTGAATCATTAAAGACAGAAGAACATCATATTTTACAATCATATCTTTAGAAAAATAAGAAAAGACAAAGTATAGTTATATCAATTTACCAAAAATTTGGCATAATTTGATTGTGAAAAAATATTCAGCTAAAGACGCAGGATGGACAAAAGCAAAATTATTTCTATTTGACACTTAGTCAAAATTCTTATCAAAAATCCAACAATTGAAAACGCGGGACGGACAAAAGCAAAATTATTTCTACTTGACACTTAGTGAAACTTCTTATCAAAAATGCAACAATTGAAGATGCATGACAGACAACAGCAAAATTTTTAGAACAAACAGATATATAAACAAACAGATTTACTTCGTATTTTTAACATGCCAGAGCTTTATTTGTTTCTTGAAATGTACTTACACTTTTGAAGTAAGCCATTATACTTTTGTCATGACATTTTATAGGAACTGAATTTTTCCTCGGTGCTTCTAATGAAGTCTATCTTTACACTAGTCAATCCCTTGTGCCTATTTTTGCCGGTACAAAAGCTTATGCCATCGATAGCAAAAAATGCTTTACTTATGTGGGCAGGATAATGAATGCAATGTTTCACATTCGTCACCTGTAGCACTTTGCAAAAGAAAAAAAAAATAGAATTTATTAATAATATGTTGCATCCTTACAAAATTTGTTTACATTTTTAGACGGTTAGAGTAATCAGTTCTAACTGGAAAAACACATAATATTGTTACATGCCTTATTGTAATATTTACATGTTTTTTCCAGAGAAAACATTTTTTTTTGTTTCTATGTACATTCTTTTTTGAACATCATTCCATCCTCCAGCTTTCTTGAATCCTGTCCTTCAATTGTTTATTCGATAAAACTCATTGACTTGAATCCATGAAAAGAGACGTTCTTGTTACCTTCTTCTTGTCATGTTGTCCTTTGGATCATGAAAAACTGAACGTTCTCTTACAGGAGCAACATACTCAGAATGGATAACTGCTATTCCATTTTTAGTAGGGAATTAAAGATCGACATGTGTTATTGAAGTTGCCCCAAACTTACCCAAATATCTTCTTCCAAACAATGAATTAAACCTTGATATCCCATCCAGCACCGTGAAATCAATTGTTTTCGTGCGGATTAGTGGATATTGACCCAGTATTACCTCCCACTTGATTCTTCCAAATGCCCTTACAGTTTTCCTTGTAATCCCTGCAATTCGCAAATCCGTTCTAAGGATTCTATTTTGAATGCTACACGAAAAATACCTGAGATATTCTAAATACGTGATATCAGCTTCACTCCTAGTGTCTGTATAAATCTATGAATGAATTAATTTGCTATTACTGCAGAAATGACCACTTGGTTCTTCAGATAACCTTTAGTTTTGATTTTTCTAAAATATGAGTGGTGCATACATCCATGCCTCTTGATCTTCTCGGTTTTGTGGTACAACATCTTCTCCTTCATTCCAAATTATATTGATTCGCAACTCTGTCATTTGTTCGCTTTCCTCTCTCCATTCTCCGTCTTAATTTCTTTATGTCCTTCATCATAGTTCCTCTCTTCTCTCCATACGCCCTCCATTCCTCGACTTTCATTGCCATCTAAATCTTTTATTTGGTTCATTGTGTTTGTACTTCTTTCTACGTAACAAATGATTTACCTCACCAGCCTTAATTTTTACGATGATTTCCCTCATTAAAGATTTGAAATTGTCTGTGTCATGACTATATGCCTCATGAAAGTTACACCATAACTCACTTTTAGGTCCTTATCGCTCTTCCATTGGTGCTCGAGGATTGTACGTTTCTTTTAATTGCTTTGTAAACAAATTTCCTTTGGAGTTTTTGTCAAAGTCATTATCAAAGGATAACTGTCCAACGGTATCCTTGTGTGATGATAATCATTTGGATGATTATTTCCCTTCCATCCTTGATGAAAATTATCATTTCTTCTCTGGTGCCTATAAAAATACCATCGTCCATTGTTGTGCCTTAAACCGCAAATCGGTATTGTCCCATTTCCACAGCTCGTAAATGCTTGTGAACAATTCCTAAAGCTTGGTGTAGCGTTTAGGCACATCATATCATAGTGAATGAACTTGGCTTCTAAAGCTTCTCTTATCTAAGCAAAATATAATAACCATACACTAGCTGTGACTCTGGAATATCTGGTATTTTCTGACATTCAAGAGTGTATCTTTTCATAAAGTTACTCAACGACTGATTATTATGCATTTTTATCTCGTGTGCATCTAAATTCGTCGGTGTGTAACTTCTCAAGCTTTGATAATGCATGACAAATATGGCTCGTAAATCTAAAAAGCTAGTAATACTTATTTCCTGTAAACTGGCAAACCATTCCCTTGCCATTTTTTGTAAGACCATCGGAAACATATGACAGGCTACTTCATCTTCCTGGTATTGTAAGCACATTACTCCTTTAAACATAGCTAGAAAATCCTCTAGGTCCATTGTTCTGTCATAAACTCTAATTGATGGTATCCCCAAATTTCTTGGAAATGGATAATTGGTTATGCGATTAACAAAACATTGAGTTGATTCTGAGACGACCCGTCCTAATCCATAAGGACGAATACAATAACATATGTTTACATCGCGAGGTACTTGACCTCTATATGATACATTTTACAAACATTGCATTCGTTTTAAAAAAAAATAAACTTTCATTTACATCGAAAGTTGACGACATGCATACTCTTTCATAATATATCCATCTATAATTGACTTAATAATGATCTTGATGTACTCGATGACTCGAATGCAACGTCTTTTGAAATATGTCATGAATGACTCCAAGTAATATCTCTAAGATGAGCAAATGCACAGCGGAAGATTTCTTTCGTACCTGAGAATAAACATGCTTTCAAGTGTCAACCAAAAAGGTTGGTGAGTTCATTAGTTTATCATAAATAATTATTTCATAATTTTAATAGACCACAAGATTTCATTTTCAGTTCTCATAAATATACGTCCCATACATAGAGACAAAAATATCATTCATATGGTGAACACCTGGTAACCGACATTAACAAGATGCATATAAGAATATCCCCTATCATTCCGGGACATCCATCGGACATGATAAAACAACATCGAAGTACTAAAGCATCCGCTACAACGGATGGGGTTCGTTAGGCCCAATAGATCTATCTTTAGGATTCGCATCAATTAGTAGACTGGTTTACTAATTCTTAGGTTACCAAGTAAAAAGGGGCATATTCGGCTTCGATCATTCAACCATATAATGTAGTTTTGATTACTTGTGTCTATTTCGTAAAACAGTTATAAAAAGCGCATGTATTCTCAGTCCCAAAAATATATATTGCAAAAGCATTTAAAAAGGGAGCAAATGAAACTCACCTAATGTATTTTGTAGTAAAAATACATATGACTATATTGAACAATGCAGGGTTGGCCTCGAATTCACGAACCTATATCATTTGTGTATTCATTAATACATATAATTGTAATCGACCAATTTCATATATTATAGCTTTATATATTATTCATTTAATTTGTATATATATTTGCAAATGATTATTATTTATACAGTTATATATATATATATATATATATATATATATATATATATATATATATATATATATATATATATATATATATATATATATATATATATTAAAATACCTAATTTGTTTTTTATGAATATTTATATAAAAATTGTTAATATAATATATATTCCTACTTATATGTAATATTAATTATGAGTATATTTTTATATACTTAATAATATAGTAATTAAAAGTTGTATTTTATTATAATGATAATATTAATAATAACATTACTTATAATAATAATTATAGTAAGAATCATAGTAATAATAATAATAGTGACATTAATAATAATACTTATAACAATATTGATTTTTCTGTTATTGCTAGTCATGATACCGATTTTAGTATTTACATAATAATATTCGTGATATTAATATTACTTTTGTTAATATTAACACTTCTATTATTTATAAAAAGATTTTAATACTAATATTAATGATAATAATAATAGTTTCTGTTATTTTCGTAATAACAATAGTAATACTAATAATCATATTCATAATAATAATGATAATCATACTTATATCCATGATAATAATAATAATAATAATACTGTTAATACTTAGTGATATTACATAACAATAACTAAAATTATAATAATAATAACAATTATAATATTAATATTAACATAACAATAGCAATAATTAATAATCATATTTGTAATTTTAATTATGATAGATAATAAATGGTTACTAATACTTTTTTTTAGTAATAATAATAATAATAATAATAATAATAATAATAATAATAATAATAATAATAATAATAATAATAATAATACAATATTAATAATAATAATGATAATAATAATAATAATAATAATAATAATAATAATAATAATAATAATAATAATAATAATAATAATAATAATAATAATAATAATAACAACAACAATAATAATAACAACTTTTAAAAAATGAAAACTACCTTCAAGAGCTTTAAAAAAAATTGCCACAAACGAGCCTCGAACCCGCGACCTCACGCTAACCCGAAACAACACCCAACCATCCACACTATTCTGTTTTTCAGTTTACATCCGTTCCCCAAAATATTTAACCCGCTAGTTTTCCTGTTTCATATGTTTTCTTCTTCTTCCATACTCTGATCGACCAAGGTGAAATTCTTCAACCAAATGTTATTACAACTAATCGAGCTTAGATATGTGTTTCAAATCAGGTTTCCTAATTCTTGTTCTAATATGTATTGATTAACAGCAACAAATCTAAAAGTAATTACATCAAGTTCTTCATGTTCCATCGTCTCCAACTGTGTTGAGCTCCGAATTGATTGGAAAAGAATTACAGAAAATTGAAAGTGAAGAGATGTTCTAAATATATTACCGAAATTATCTGCCAACTTTGAAAGGTTGAATCGAAAAAACTGATAATGAATTTCGGAGTCAAAGATTCAAAACAAAAAGTCAACCATCAGTTCAAGAATCAAATTTGAAATCAATTGAGTGTTTCTGATGAAATTGATGGTCGAAGAAGGTTGTATGGAAGACTTAACGAGTACCTCATTAAGAAAGCGAGCACTATAACTAATCCAGACTGCAAAATCACATATTATCTTCATCTTCACAAAGTTCCTGTTGTATGAATATTTATTCTGCTATACTATGATTATGATGGATCGAATTCACTCATCCCATGATATAAATCGATTCCTAGTGTCTAGTATCAGTTGATCGATTGATGTAGATGGAGAAGAGTCGACAAACGTTCACAGGAAAATAGAGAAAAATTAGAAAAAGATAAGGAACAGAATTTGGTAACCAGTAATGTCGTGTATATATCTGTATTATATATAATTAACTGGGTTTCTTTTATATCTGTTTATATATATATATATATATATATATATATATATATATATATATATATATATATATATATATATATATATTTTATTAAATTTCGTAATGTTAGTTATTAATATAATTCTATTAGCAATTTTAGTAAGATTTCTAATAATATTAGAGATATAATGTTGATAATATTAATAATAAACATAATAACCAAAATTATAATTTTGACTACTAATTATAATAATAATGATATTATTAATAATAATCTTGATTAAAATAATAATAACAATACAAAATCATTTGTAGTAACTAAAATTGTAATCTTTCAACTAATTACGATATGAATAATGACAACAACAATACTAATAATACTAATAATAATATAACAAATTGATTATATAAAATTTCATATTTATATATCATACAATATAATAATAGTAACACTATTATTAATATTAAATACATATTCTAATAATAGTAATGAAAGTAATAATAATATTAGTAAAGGTAACAAATTAAATGCATTAAATTTCATATCAATATATTATCTATAATAGTATAACTAATACTGATGTTAATTATTAATATTAATATTAGTATTAATAATAATAATGAAAGTAATAATAATCTTATTATAACAACTATATTTTAATTTATTAATATATTATTAATTATATAATATTTAATAATCATATACCATTTTATATAGTAACTATTATTGATTCTTTATTATTTAATTTTATATATATTATTATACATAGATCTCATATGTCTTTATATATAGAGTCAGTTTAAATTGTACTTAATTATTTTGTATCTCATTTTATATAACTAATTCCAATGTTTAAATTATATTTTATAATTTCAAATTACTACATATATATATATATATATATATATATATATATATATATATATATATATATATATAATTATTTACAAACAGTTGTTCGTGAATCATCGGAGATAGTTAAACGTTAAATGAATCCATGAAAATAGTTCAAGAATTTTTGAGACTCAACATTACAGACTTTGCTTATCGTGTCGAAATCATTTAAAGATTAAGTTTAAATTTGATCGAAAATTTTTCGGGTAGTCACAGTACCTACCCGTTAAAGAAATTTCGTCTCGAAATTTGAGTGGGGTGGTCATGGCTAATAATAAAAATATTTTCATGACTCATATGAGTTGATAAATAGAGTTTTATCATCATTGAGTAATATGGATAAAATAATTTGATTATAGAGTACGAGTGAAGCTATCACTAAAGAGTGGAATGAGTAAATACATATTTGACTTAACCGGTGATGTAGTCACAATTGATTTCCGAAATTTAAGGGATTAAAGAGAATCTTCAAAATATAAAAAGATTTGATTCTTCGGCGAATAAGGAATTTAAGATCTCTATAATTAAATACGATGATCTGCCTCGTTTACTCTGTCTGATATTTCCATTATAAATTAAACTTTTTCCATTCCATTATTTTCACTATTCCTATACTTTCTTTCTTAGTTCATAATTCCAAAAGATTGTGAAATTGCTTAATCCCGTTCTAATCCTTGATATTTTCCTAATTATCATTTCTGTCATCCTTCTTTTCAATCTTCCACCAGAAAAATCTGTTTACTTCTACTTTTACCTTGGGGTGATACTATTCTTAACTATACCGTGTCTTTATATTGCTATTCGTATTAATATCCACGGTTTGTAACTTCTGTGTTGTTATTGGGCTTCATATTTTCTCTTATATTTTGGAGCTCTTTGCCCTTTTATTATCCTCCCGACCTCAAGTAAAGCGAGTAACGGTCCAGAATTCGTAAGTATGGAATTTCAGATAAACATCATGTTCTAAATAAGGAAGAATGTATTAGCATGATTTGATTTGTCAAATTACCAGAATCACTGAGAATAGAACTATCAAGAATATACTTTATTGATATATTCAGAAGTTAAGCAGAATGAAAGAGTTATGTAACATGGCACATGATGACGTTATGGTCTGTGAATCATCACGTTTCATTAGAAACTCAGCATGACTTACTGTAATATAATCACGTTGATCAAGTGTCATTATATAATACTAATTCATGCATCAGTCCCCAACATTACTTCAATAACATTCATATTTTAAGCTCGAAAGTTTACAGAATATAGAAACTAACAGTTTCTATATGATGTAACACTGATAGCACTAAGAGATTAATGATTTTAGATAAGAATAGTTATGAAAATATCTCCAGAAATATGGAGGATATTTATAATGAAAGATACGATGATATCTTGGAATTTCTAATATCGAAGGATGGTGAAGAAAATTTGTGCGTAAGAGTTTGGAGTCAGAAGAAAGGTATTCGCTAAAGATTTCATCAGAAACAGAATCATCATGATTCTTAATGTACAAGCTTAGTCCTTATGATTTGTTCAGAGACTCCTTCGTAGTTTGCTCAATCAGTTTTTCAGTTTCAAACTTTTTTTCTGAGCTTTGACAACATACAATTCTTTATCATTAATTTTTGGCTGTTGAGGTCGTTTACAGTTTTTTTTTTTTTTTTTTTGCTTCATTCAACTTTCAAAATTCAGAGTATTAATTCGCAGACTGGGTGCTTTTCAGAATTTCAGAATGGAGGATCATAGTTCTAAGAGATAAATGTTATATCGATACATATAACTGTTATTGTGGAAACGTTGCGAGACTTACAATACAGATTTGCTGATTCCCGGTAATTGGTATGGCAATTCTTGTTACAAGATGCGGATGAGTACATGATGAGACTTCAATAGATAAATATAGTGATTTGTCGGAGAGATTTAAACCAAGGAGCGACGAGGTTGATGGTACATCTGCTGGTAATATGGTGGAATATAAAAGGTTCTCCGATAACAATAAAAGAGCATGCATATATATCAAGGTTATAATAAGGTTGTTTCGAATGAAAAGTCGAAGTTGACTTGCTGGAGCTGTGACAAAATTGGCTAATTTGAAAAGGGATTGCAAAGTTATTTTTGATAATAACAACTCCCAAAGAGTTAGCACAGATACATTTTAAACATCTACTTGGATTCCAGAAATTCTCCCAGGTGCTTGACTGTGGATAACATGTAGTTGGATCATCATCTCGATTGAGGTGTTTTCAAGAATCATGAAAGGTTTGAACGCAGATCGTAATCATCAAGATACAAATGAAGTTTAGGATGAAATCAAGTGGCAAACTTGAAGAATTGTTTAGTTTCATATGTTATAATCAATATTTTAATTCATTTTAATTATCCAATGTTGGTAGTCCTTAGTTGATAGTCCACAGTTAGCAATATATAATATTCGAATTAATTAATACGTGTCGTGACCCGTGTACATGTCTCAGACTCGATCACAACTCAAAGTATATATATTATTATAGAATCAACCTCAACCCTGTATAGCGAACTCGATCATTACAGCATATAGAGTGTCTATGGTTATTCCAAATAATATATATAGATGCGTCGATATGATACGTCAAAACCTTGTATACGTGTCCCGATATTTAAAGTGCGTAAAAATAAATAACATAAATTAAATGACGATAAATAAAGTGCGTAAAGTAAATAAAAGAAATTAAACGACGATAAATAAAATTGCGAGAATGTAAATTACGATAATTAAATTGCGATAAATAAAATGTAATCAGTTAGCTAGGAACAATTAGCTAGGAACAGTTAGCGTGGATTCTTAACAAAATTTCTCATAGTTAATTTGTTTGTTTCTAACAAATTTTATTTTTGTCAAATGTTTTCTTCTTTATGTCACTTGTTGGATTCTGATAAATCAAAATCCAAATATGAAATTGGATGAATATAGTTATTCTATGGTGAACGGATTTGTATATCGGTGGATATAAGTAGGATAGTAAACGACTGTTGAATCAGATTCGAAGAATGTACAGTGTAACTTATTAATGTGAAATCTAAATATTTTTAGGGTATTACCTACCCGTTAAAATATTTTCACCATTAACAGTTTGTACAAAAGAATTTTTAATTACAATCTTTATGAAAATATACTTACATATATTTTTTCCTCAGATGTAATCAAGGATTTAATGAGTTAATATGATATTAAACTCATCTGATTTACCGTTAGAACAAGAATATATATAATCTCTAAAACATTAGAGATTATATAATCGTCATGTCGAACAAAGATAAATGATGTAGAACGTCATGTAGATTATACTCGAGGTACAAAATGAGATGTTGAGGCATGTGATGTTAAAACTTGGGGTGTTGGTGGTGTTGCTGAAGCTGGTAAGTTTTGCACCATATACTCCAAAGCTATTACTCGAGCTCGAAGTTCATTGACTTCTTGTATTACTCCGTGATGATTGTCGGTTCGAACGAGCGGATGAATAAGGTCTAGAATGGTAGATAGAATATAATCGTGTAGAGCTACTCCAGAAAAGAGGCTGAAAATGGTGTTTCGGATAGGTTCGCCAGTAAACGCTTCAGGTTCATTGTCAAGAGGTGAATTCGGTTGGTGGAAGGGATCGCATTCTTCGCGTCTCCATTGATTAAGTCGACTATGAACCCATCAGATGAATTGGGGATGGCTGATTGATTGATTCATTCCGGTGACACCGCTTTCGGAGCTTAGGTAAATATCTGATGTTATGCGAGGTGTATATGAAATAGCTTATATTTTACTAGGAAATACTATTAAATACGATACAATTTTACACAAGATATTTATTTATTTATAGAATGGATATACTTAAACCTTGCTACAACACTTATAGGCAGTGTACCTAATCGTACAGTAGTGTAGTTTTTAGTAAGTCCGGTTCGTTCCACAGGGAATCTTTTAAACAAGCTTAACGCTATATTAGTTTTATTTTATAAAAATACGAATATATATATAAGTAATATTATTATTTTAAAGGGGGGTTTTTACCGTTTAATGACCGGTTTGTCGATTTTAAAACTTTAGTTGCAGTTAAAACAAAATGTAAAATATTAAATAAATAAAAGACTTAATTTAAAGCGTAAAGTAAATAACGATAATGAAATTGCGATAAATAAAAGTGCGATAAAATAAACTTGCGATAATTAAAAAGTACGATAATTAAAAGTGAAATTAAATACAATAACAATAAAAGTGCGATAATTAGAAGTGCAATTAAATATAAAATAAAGGAAATTAAATATGAAATAAAAGAATTATGCTTATTTAAACTTCTGTAATCATGATGTTTGACGTGTTGATTTTAGTTTTATGCCCATGGGTTAATTGTCCTTTGTCCTGGATTATTTAATATGTCCGTCTGGTTTTTGTCCATAATAGTCCATCAGTCATAAATATAAAGTGCGAGTGTCCTCGTCAAATTATCCTTATACCCGAAGTTAAATATTCCAACTAATTGGGGACTTAAACTGTAACAAGATTTTAATACTTTGTTTAATAATTACACCAGGTTATCGACTGCGTGTAACCCAGGGTTTTAATACTTTGTTATCAATTATGCCAAGTGTCCTTGTACATAATTTCACCCCTGTTTTAATAATTCTAGTGACTATTAATCCATTCCCGTGTCCGGTTAAATGAACGATTATTCGTACATATAAATACCCCGCCCATCGTGTTCGATCGAGTGTATATGGTTATTTATAGGTACGTCCAATTGTAAACCTTTATATTAAAATTAACAAACTATCATTTAGTTAAACAAATATAAAGCCCATTAATAGCCCATAGTCTAATTTCCACAACTGTCGTTCTTTTGTCCAAACCCCAATTATGGTACAAAGCCCAATTACCCAATTTTAATAATTAGCCCAACATCATGATTACTTCGGATTAAAAAAGCATAATAATAACTTAGCTACGAGACATTAAATTAAAAAGGTTGAACATAACTTACAATGATTAAAAATAGCGTAGCGTTACACGGACAGAATTTCGACTTACACCCTTACAACATTCGCTAACATACCCTTATTATTAGAAATTAAAATTAAAATTAAAATTAAAATATAAATATAAATATTTACGTATACATATATAGAGAGAGAGAGATTGATTATGGATATTAAAAACGATCAAACTGCGTTGCCTTTTATAGGGATTTGAGTCCAGGGAATCTCCGCGACTCGCGACCCTTTCCTTCTTCAAACTCCGCGAGTCGTGCAGTTTGTTTTTACAGCTCACCAAGCCTTGGCTCCTAGCTTGTCGACGGATTATATAAATAAATATAATATATAAATAATTTTAGTAATTATTTAAATATTATATTATATTTATGTGCATAGTTGACTTGTAATTTTTAGTCCGTTGAGTCGAGCGTTGAGAGTTAACTCTGGTCCCGGTTCCGGATTTTCGAACGTCCTTGCGTACAATTTAATATCTTGTACTTTGCGTTTTGAATCTTGTACTCTTGTAATTTTGAGACGTTTCTTATCAATAATTGGAACCTCTTTGATTGTATTTTGTACTTTTGAGCTTTTTAGTCGTTTGCGTCTTCAATTCGTCGAATCTGTATTTTGTCTTCACCTTTTATTATTTAAACGAATATTACTTGTAAATAGAAAAATTGCAACTAAAAGCTTGTCTTTCTTGAGGAATAATGCTATGAAATATATGTTCGTTTTTAGCATTATCAAATATTCCTACACTTGAGTGTTGCTTGTCCTCAAGCAATATAGTCTTGAAATACTAGAATCACTTCTTTATTCTTCACACTTTGTACATCAGTGATTTCTATACGGCGGTATAAACAATGGTAGTAACGATATGGTTTACAGTCCCACATGACTATAATAATTTAGATCCATTAAGGAAATTGGATCTTTATGAAAACATTTGATCTTTTGAAAATTAAATCTAGCTTTTACCCTAGATAAGTTTTCCGGAATAACCCTTCACCGGTGTTTGCAAATTCTTTTTGTGGGTTTGGTGGGTTTCTGATTTGAAATTTTAGCTCAAAACTTGTGGTTTTGTGTCACCCACTTGCTTACCTTGTATTGGGAAAGCAACACGTCCAATATACTTGTTCCGTATATTACCTTTCGGTAAACTACCGTCCGGTTGTAAAGGAAAGCGTTGAACAAGCACTGTTTAAGGCAATGTCCCCTGACATGCTTTTAATTATGGTTTATAACGTGTCGGACGCAATTACTATCCTTTGTAGGAGCAATAGTAAAGCTCACCCTTATAATTTTTCGGTCTGGCACAAGGTCCTGTCTTCGACCATGCTATGCAACCATCGTTCTTACGGTTGACACCTGATTTAGTTCAGGTGACCTAATGAATTCCAGGTGAATTCCTAGGATTTTACGTTCAATGGTAATGAACGCATTGAAAATAGGTTTTCAGAAAACAAATCGGTTTTAATTTTTGATCAAAATATTTTCTCGTTCAAGCTCGAGTTTAGATATCATTGAATTCCATGAGTTTGTAATTCTCAATCTTTAAGGTCAATCTCAAGGATTGAGTAATATCAGTCTTAAAAGCTGATTTTTGATCTTTTAAGGAGATTATCCTTTCTGGGGATCTGATTCATTAGTCTTATCAAGCTAATTTGCACGGTGCCCCCCATTGTACGAGATAAATCCTTCTCATGGTTAGGATAAATCTAACCACTTGGCGACCCAATTTGATGCTGAGGTCCGTGGATTTCCTGCTGATTTTAGTGATGACTTTTCTAGGTTTTTCGTCAACCTACAGCTGGTCTGGACGACAACTTCATGACCTAAATCAAGAAGCGCGTTTCTTTTTCGGAAGACTTTACTTCCTTTTAATGATGGAATTGATTCATCGTGTAGATCCATCTTTCTTTCAAAAAGTATTACCATAAACTGGGTAAAACATATTATTTTAGTCCAAAATAAAAGTATTTTCAATTATTTGTTACAGAAATATGTGACATATGTTTAAGATAACTTGGTGAATTTTCCCACACTTGGCTTTTATTTTTCCTTTTTGTTCTCCTCTATTCCATTCTTAAATGAATTCTAACATTTTGGTTTGTTTCTCAATTTATGTCCTTTTCGAGGTATCAATAATTTCGGTGTTAACACCTAGTTTTATCGTTCATAAATATGTATAAACATGATTTTGAGTTCATTTAGTTGAAAATTTTGAAAAATTTTACTAGAAGTGGGTAGTCAGTATATAAGACTAGGGTTGTTCTTTATTATCAGAGAGCACTAGATTCTAATACAACTACTGATTTACTAGTATTTCTAATGGTAACCAAGTGTATAAAGTAAAAAAATTTAAAATTCCGAAAGAATTTAACCTCTTTCCACACTTAAGATCTTGCAATGCCCTCATTTGCAAGAAATCAGTAACAATTTAAATTATTGAGGGTGATTAGCGTAGAAAAATGATTAAATTTTACCAAAGTTTCCAAACATATTGTTGTTTGTGTTGAATGATAAATGGTGCACATCATTTGTTCATTCCGTCTTGTTGTTATTTCACATATATTTTGCATCTTGTCGTCAAAATTAGTTGCTTTTGCTGAACTTAATGCCAGTCTTTGAAAATGCGTTGTTTTACCGTGTTGTATACATAAGATAAACTGCAAACATATATACATATTTTTGAAGTTTGGTATATTACCCCACATTCAAAAATTATTAAAATCTAATAATAAAAGTTAGAAAATTATAAAAACTATTACAATATTAACATAAGTATTAAATGTATCAACATTACAAATAATAAAATAAATAAAACTAAGTAGACTAGGGTTGTTACTGATACCAGTAGGGGTTCCATGCATAACCGTATGTGTTATAAAATGCTTCAGCTGGGTTATAAGTAGGATACGGTGGTTGCATCTCTATAGACCAGGGAGGAAATATGGGCGATGGAGTAGGAATATAGTTTCTACCTACATGTTGGCAATGAGCTATGATTTGGTTTTGATGAACTTGCCAATCTTCAAATGCTCGATGTCTAGCATTTTCATATTCTTGTGAAGCTATAAACCTTTGCATTTCTGTCATTTCATTTCCCCCTCCCACATTACCTCGCTGTTGATTTCTCTCAACCTGTGGATGTCTTCCTTGGTATTGTACTGCGGCGTTATTTCTCCTCTTCAAAACCTTCGCACCATGGTATACATTTAAACCTATTGTATCGCGGGGTTCTGGTTCTTCGACTAATAATCCCCCCCGACTTATATCTACATCGAGATACTCTGCAATTAATGTAATAAATATACCACCTCCTATTATACTGTGCGGTCTCATCCCCCTAACCATAGCTAATAAATAATAACCCACACAATAAGGTATACTTACAGCGCTTTGTGGGTCTCGAATACATATGTGGTAAAACAAATCCTATTCATTTACCTTTTCCTTATTCTTACCTCGTCGTGTAATCGAATTGGCTAAAAACCTATGAATTACTCTTAACTCAGCTCTATCTATATCTAAATAAGAGTAATTTCCCCCTTTAAATCGGTGATGGCTAGTCATTTGACTCCATACACCATGTGTATCAAAATTTTCATCAATTTTCCTACCATTTAATATCAACCCTCGACAATCGGCAGATGCTAACTCCTCAGGCGTATATATACGTAAGGCCTGAGCCATGTCTAGTAAAGACATGTGGCGCATCGAACCTCCTAACAAAAATCTAATAAAAGATCGATCGGTTAAACTAACTACCCGATCATTTATTTCTATACTACACAATAATTCTTCACACCATACTTTATATACAGGTCTACGCATGTAGAATAAACGTACCCAATCGTTAAAAGTAGAATTACCATACCTCTGAGTAAGTAATTCCCTAATTGACCCGGCCAATTCTACAGCTTCTAACGGTTCCCATTCTATTACCCTAGGTACTTCAACAGCTTTAGAATGAAGAGTATGCAAGCCCCTTTGGTATTTTGGATAATCTATCCAACGCCTGTCAAATCTCAAGTTCGGGTGCAAATCTTCCAAGTGCATATCTGAAAATGTCATAACTGGATGAGGTATATCTTGTTTATAATAGCTATCAACATCCTATTGTTCTGCATTCTCAGGAGGAGCATTGCGAGCTTGGGATGAAGATTCACCCCTTTCAGTCTGCAAAACACATCAAACACAATTTTTGTGCATCCAAATATGCATTAGTGTCAGCAAAATCATCAATCAAAATAATTACAATGACATGTTCAATTTATATCAAACTTATGCTTATTTTCATATTTTTATCAAATCTACACTTTTTCAAATAAGCAGATACGAAAATGTTCGCCAAGTTCATAAGTATTCAACTCAAATAACTTGTCAAAATAATCATTACTAGCAATTAAACAAGTTTCAAATGGCATTATCTCTCAAAAATCAAATTCATGAATTTTAGACTTGAAAAAGTCCACTTTAATTCTCAAAAATCATGTTTAGGCTCAAAGTATGGATCATTTAACTACCTAAACATGTTACACTACTTAATTTAGCAACAATTCATGACAAAAATCGGCCATAACCTGTTTATATCAAAAAGCCCCAAATTTGCTCAAGAACAAAACCCTAGATTACTCAAAATTTGAAGTTTAAGGCTTCTAATCATGTTAAATAGCATCAATCTAGGTTATACAAGCATAATACATAAGCAATTTAAACATAATTACACTAAAAAGCATCAAAATCGAATTGGGTATAAAATTGCTCAAGAACACTAATTTTCGGATTAAATGGTGTTTAGGTGTAGAAATTTACCGTTTTTCTTGTGTAATTCCTTGATAGCATCCTTCTCAACATGATTTTTGTAAAAAATGTGATGATTTTTGGTGAAAAAATTCGATTTTTGGGAGTCTTTTTCGCTATTTTTCGCAGTATGTTTGTGGGCGTGGGTGGTGTGGACTGATCAGTTCGGGCCTTTTATTTTTTTTCTGTAATTTTGGTCCTCCGCGACTTGCGGTGTTTTTGTTCTTCAAACTTCGCGAGTCGCGGCGTTTTTTTTTTTTTTTTAATAAGCCTTAACTTATAAAACAAATATAAAATAAATTTAAAATTTTGTTTTCCTTTATTTAAGGATGAGGTCGTTTCGGATCGATGTCCTAGTTCGTCCCTCGACAAAATTTTAAAATTTGTCTTTTCAAGCGATTGTTTTAAAAGCTTAGATTTTTGGGTTTTTTTAATGTTTTTGGCATACTTTAATTCAATAAGATTAAAAATAATGATAATAAAAGTTCTCGTCCCTCCCTCGGGTAAAGCAATTTCGGTTCAAAGACCTAGTCTTCAACTCACGACGAATTTTAAAAATCATATTTTTAACTTAACGAAATAAAGTAAATTTTTGTTTTTAAATTCACACCAAACTTAAATTTAAAATGCATAAAATTAAAAATTCAAACCAAACTTAATTTTAAAAATTCATATTTTTAAAAATTAAAAATTCACACCAAACTTATATTATATTTTTGTTTTTATACATACAAACTTAAAAATATCAATTGTTCAAATATTTACAATTTTAAATATATTAATTTAAAAAGTTTACAATATTAATTTAAGATTTATATATTAATTTTAAAAACATGGTAAAAATAAAATTAAAAATCTTTTTGGTCTTTTATCCCACTTTAATCAATCAAATATTATCAAAAATATGCGCCCCTCTTTTCGGTAAAGTAATTTCGGTTCCATGACGTAATTTAACTCATGACGAATTTTTGAAATATTTTGGGTTGATTGATTAAAGATATTTATACCTTAAGAATAAACGTTAAATTTCACAGTGATGAAATAAATTTTTGTATGATATCAATAATTTCGGTCGCCAAACCTAATTTTATTCAATACCAATTTAATACTTTATAGCGAACAAATTAGCGTTTATTATCAAAAGGTTAAAAATGAAAATAAAAAATAAAAACTGTACAGACTTACCTGTGAGATAGTATTCTTAGTGATACGATCTATCCCACTCATAAGATAGTCGGTTTAATTGGTTTTCCATGGCTACATAGGCGTAACCTCGAGCATTCAGTGTTTTTTCTTCTAAACATATGAACGGTCCGTCTCTGCATAAAGTAACAAATTCGGTGTTTGAATAGGTTTGATTATTTGAACATTTACCTCCATGTGACCATTTTCCGCATTTGTGACATCTTTCTAGGTGTCGTGCTCTTCTTTTCGCTGCAGATTTTGATTTTCCTTTACCAAATTGTAACTTATTATCTTCGCATCTGGATTCTTTTCTTACTCCGTCCAATCTTTCTCTGATTACTGATACTAGTTCACTTAGAAGTGTGTCATTATTACGTTTAGTGATCAAAGCGTGTAGCATTAGACCATGGTTTAGTTCACAGGAAGTCTTCATTTCGTAAAAACCTAAAAAAAATAAAAATTCAGAATGGGGGGAGAAGACTAGTTCTTTAGGGTCTGCTAGGGAAAGACCATTCGGGTTTCATTTTCGAGAACTACACGAAAACAGAAAATCTAACTCTAACAGAAATACATATTATCCTTTAAAGACTTGATTCTCCCCACACTTAGTTAGCTATGGTATCGAAATTGTGATTAACTTCGTTGTCGACTTCCATCGGACTATCTATGTAATATTTAACTCTGTGACCATTAACTTTAAATTCAATTCCATTTGAATTTATTAATTCTATCGTTCCGTATGGGAAAATTCTTTTGACTATGAATGGTCCAGACCATCTTGATTTCAATTTTCCAGGAAATAGCTTGAATCGTGAATTGAAAAGAAGAACTCTGTCTCCTTCTTTAAATTCTTTTGAACTTCTGATTCTTTTATCATGCCATTTCTTCGTTCTTTCTTTATAGATTAACGAATTTTCGTATGCTTCATGTCTTAATTCTTCTAATTCGTTTAGTTGACTTAACCGTAGACGTCCAGCTTCATGTAAATCAAGATTACATGTCTTCAAAGCCCAAAATGCTTTGTGTTCAATTTATACTAGAAGATGACATGCTTTTCCGTAAACGAGTTTAAAAGGTGTGGTTCCAATTGGAGTTTTGTAGGCTATTCTAAAAGCCCAGAGTGCATCCTCCAATTTAATGGACCATTCCTTCGGATTTGATCCTACAGTTTTCTTTAGAATACGTTTTAAAGCTCGGTTGGTATTTTCAACTTGTCCACTTGTTTGTGGATGATATGCGGTGGAGATTTTATGAGTTACTCCATATCTTTTAAGAACTTTCTCAAGTTGATTATTACAGAAATGAGTTCCCCGATCACTTATTAAAGCTTTCGGTGTTCCAAACCTTGCAAAAAGACATTTTAAAAAGTTGACTACAACTCGTGCATCGTTAGTTGGGAGAGCTTGTGCTTCCGCCCATTTAGATACATAATCAATGGCTACGAGAATATAGAGATTATTATGAGATTTTGGAAATGGACCCATAAAGTTAATACCCCAAATGTCAAATACTTCACATACTTGAATGACATTTTGTTGTATTTCATCACGTTGACTTATTTTTCCGGCCCTTTGACAAGCATCACAGGATTTGCAAAGAAGGTGTGCGTCTTTGTAAATTGTAGGCCAATAGAATCCAGCATCATAAACTTTTCTTGCTGTTAGTTGAGGCCCATAATGCCCTCCTGTTGGTCCTATGTGACAATGGTTTAAGATTTGATTGGCTTCATCTCCGAATACGCATCGGCGTATTATTCCATCTGGACAACTTTTAAACAAATGTGGATCTTCCCAGAAATAGTGTTTTATATCACTGAAGAATTTCTTTCGTTTTTGGTACGATAATCCCTTTTCAAGGAATCCACATACTAAGTAGTTTGCATAGTCTGCAAACCATGGAATTTCATTATAATCTATCTTCAATAGATATTCATCAGGAAAGTTGTCTTTTATGGCCGATTCATTTAGAACTTCTAATTCGGGATTTTCAAGACGAGAAAGATGATCAGCGGCGAGATTTTTTGCTCCTCTTTTATCTCGGATTTCAATATCGAACTCTTGTAAGAGTAAGATCCAACGGATTAATCTTGGTTTGGCATCTTGTTTCGAAAATAGGTATCTAAGAGCAGAATGGTCGGTATAGACCACCGTTTTTGCTAGAACGAGACATGAACGAAATTTGTCAAAAGCAAAGACAATAGCAAGGAGTTCTTTTTCAATAGTTGTGTAATTCGTTTGTGCTCCTTGTAACGTCTTACTAGCATAATATATAGGTTGAAATCGTTTTTCAATCCTTTGTCCTAAAACGGCTCGCATTCCAAAATCACTTGCATCGCACATAAGTTCAAACGGTAGATTCCAATTTGGTGTTATCATGATCGGCGCATTAGTAAGTTTCTCTTTAAGAATATTAAAAGATTTGATGCATTCATCTGAAAAGATGAATGGAGCATCTTTTTCTAGGAGTTTATTCATAGGAGTGGCAATTTTAGAAAAATCTTTTATGAAACGTCGGTAAAAACCGGCATGCCCTAGAAAACTCCTAACTCCTCTAACATTGGTGGGATGTGGAAGTTTAGCAATTACATCTACTTTAGCTCTATCCACTTCAATTCCTTCTTTTGAAATTTTATGTCCAAGAACAATGCCTTCTTTAACCATGAAATGGCATTTCTCCCAATTAAGTACTAGATTTGATTGTTCGCATCTAATAAGCATTCGTTCAAGATTAACTAAACATGATTCAAATGTATCACCAAAGACTGAAAAGTCATCCATGAAAACTTCCATGCATTCTTCTATCATGTCGTGAAAAATCGCAATCATGCACCTTTGAAAGGTTGCAGGGGCGTTGCAAAGTCCAAATGGCATGCGTTTGTAAGCAAAAGTACCATAAGGGCACGTGAATGTGGTTTTCTCTTGGTCCTCGGGTGCTATTGGAATTTGAAAATATCCGGAAAAACCATCAAGAAAACAATAGTAACTATTTTCGGCTAATCTTTCCAACATTTGATCAATGAAAGGTAAGGAAAAGTGATCTTTTCTGGTGGCGTCATTTAATTTTCTATAATCAATACATACACGCCATCCTGTTACAGTCCTAGTAGGAATAAGCTCATTTTTCTCATTTGTAATGACAGTCATGCCACTCTTCTTAGGCACGCATTGAACTGGGCTTACCCATGGACTATCAGAAATCGGATAAATTAAACCTGCATCTAGCAGTTTAATAATTTCTTTTTAACAACATCTTGCATATTAGGATTTAGTCTTCGTTGGCGTTGCACATACGTTTTATGACCTTCTTCCATAAGGATTTTATGTGTGCAATACGAAGGACTTATTCCTTTAATATCATGAATCTTCCATGCAATAGCTGGTTTATGAGCTTTCAACACAGAAATGAGTTGAGATTTTTCATTTTCAGTAAGAGAAGATGATATTATTACAGGTAATTCAGATTCACCATGTAAATAAGCGTATTCCAAATGGTTTGGAAGTGGCTTTAACTCTAATGTCGGAGGTTCTTCTATCGATGATTTGTATCGATATCTGTCTTCTTCTTTTAGCATTTGAATTTCTTCTGTTGTTGGTTCATATCCATTAGCTATTAGTGTAGCTAACATTTCAGGTTCATCAATTGGTTCAGTTCCTTCTCCTAAAGAACATTTTCCTGTTCCTTGTAATTCTGGAAATTCTTCTAACAATTCTGCATGTGAATCTATAGTTTGAATATAATAACATGTATCATCTGCAGATTGCGGTTGTTGCATTGCTTTATCAACTGAAAAGGTAATACTCTCATCCTTTAAACTTAGGGTCAGTTTCTTACCAAACACGTCTATCATTGCTTTAGCCGTGTTTAAGAATGGTCTTCCTAATATGAGAGGAACTTGAGAATCTTCTTCCATGTCCAGAACAACAAAATCTACTGGAAATACTAAAGTACCAACTTTAACTAGCATGTTCTCCATTATCCCTCTAGGATATTTTATTGATCGATCGGCTAGTTGTATACTTATTCTTGTTGGTTTCAATTCTCCAAGGTCTAGTTTAGCGTATAGTGAATACGCCATTAGATTTATACTAGCACCTAAGTCTGACAATGCTTCTATTGAACTAAGACTACCCAGAAAACATGGAATTGTGAAACTTCCTGGATTAGATAATTTTTCTGGTATCTTATTCAACAGTACTGCAGAACAATTAGCATTCATAGTAACAGCCGAGAGTTCTTCCATTTTCTTTCTATTCGTGATCAGATCTTTCGGAAATTTAGCATATCTAGGCATTCCTGAAATTACATCAATGAAAGGAAGATTTACATTTATCTGTTTAAACATATCCAAGAATTTGGATTGCTCGGCTTCAAGTTTCTCTTTCTTCAATTTACTTGGGTAAGGAAGTGGTGGTTGGTATGGTTTAACATAAGGTTTATCCTTAACTGTGTTATCTTCATTAACCTTTTCAACTACCGGTTCTTTTTCCTTATCTTGATCAGGTTGTGGTTCTTGTGGAGTAGGAATAGCTTCATCAGAAGTTACAGCTATTTCAAGTGGTTTAAGTGTTGTACCACTTCTTGTGGTAATGGTTTTAGCTGTTTCATTCTGGGGGTTAGCATTTGTATCACTAGGTAAACTTGCCGGTTTTCTTTCACCTATTAACCTTGCTAGGTTACTTACTTCTTGTTCCAAGTTTTGAATAGAAGCCTGTTAATTTCTAAATGCTTGAGCATTTTGTTCATTGGTTTGTTTTTGAGATGTGAAAAACTGCGTTTGAGTTTCAACTAGCTTCGTCATCATATCTTCTAAATTCGGCTTTTTATCATCGGGTTATGGTGGTTTGTTTTGAAAATTAGATCTTTGCTGATTGTAAGTATTATTGGATACTTGTTGATTGCTAGGACCTTGTTGATTGTTGTATAGAATATTTCGGTTATAATTCAGGTTTTGATTGTAAATCGGTCTTGGCGGTTGATAATTATTCTGATAATTATTTCCAGGCCTTTGGTTTAGATATGAAACATTCTCTCTTTGTTCCATTGTTAGTTCAATACTGAGACAATCTTTTGTCAAATGTGGTCCTCCACACTGCTCACAACTAATTCGTATTGAGTGGATATCTTTAGTCATCTTTTCCATTCGTCTCTCGACAGCATCTATCTTTGCAGAAATGGAATCTAAGTCATGGCTAGAATCGGCTCTAGCTGCTTTGGATGATCTAACGATATCTTTTTCTTGGTGCCACTCATGTGAGTGGGAAGCAGTGTTATCAATAATTTTTTAAGCATCAGTTTCGGTTTTCTTCATAATAGAACCACCAGCTGCTATATCTATGTCTTTCCTTGTAGTGATGTCGCATCATTGGTAGAATATTTGTACTATTTGACATGTGTCTAAACCATGTTGCGGACATCCTCTCAATAACTTTCCAAATCTGGTCCAAGCCTCATATAGAGTTTCATTTGGTTTCTGTGTGAACGTAACAATTTCTCCTTGAAGTCTTACGGCTTTAGATACCGGAAAGAATTTTTAAGAAATTTTTCAACTAAAACATCCCATGTATCGATCGCCCCTTCAGGTAACGATTCCAACCAATCTTTGGCTTCTCCCTTTAAAGTCCAGGGAAATAACATGAGATATATCTGTTCATCCTCCACTTCTCTTATTTTAAATAGTGTGCAGATCCTATTAAAGGTACGAAGATGTTCGTTTGGATCTTCCTTCGGCGCACTACTAAATTGGCATTGATTAGTCACCATGTGTAGAATTTGTCCTTTGATTTCATAATCTGGCGCATTAATGTCAGGATGAGTAATTGCGTGACCTTGGCCAGTGCGTTTAGCTCTCATTCGGTCTTCCATACTTAAAGGTTCCAGATTCTCCATAATTGAATTTGTTGAATCGGAATCACTAGAGGATTCTGATTTAATGGTTCGTTCCTCAACAATCTCTGTTTGAATGATTGGTGATTTTGGAGGAAAAATTAATGGTTCAGGATCTACGAATCGTCCCTGAATATTCTCCGGATTCTCAATTGTGAGGTCGGTTTCAAAAAATGGATTATCGGAAATTTGAATTGGAGTACTTGGTTGACTGGATGACGATTCTAAAGAAAAATCAATGGCGGTAATATTTGCTAGATGTCTTGATCGAGTTACAGGTGGTGAACGTACAAAATGTGGTGAACGTCTTGCTCGGTGCATTCACTGAATATCCTATTAGTTTTTAAAAGAAAAGAAAAATTATATAAGTTATCCAATTAATAGACTTTTCTGATTTTGCCCACGTTTCGAATAGCCAAAAGATGCAGCAGAGGGGCAGGATTCGTTTGGTCTCAATACAATTGAGGACTGTTTGGCTCCAATAACCCGGTCCACGTACAAATCCAACTATTACTACGAACCAGAAAATTTTGATGTCTATCAATTTAACCACTTAAAATAAATTTTCGTAATTTTAAGAAATTTAGATAAGAAGTAGAATAAAAATCTATGTCCTAAAACTAGAATAGCGAGAAATAAGAAAGAAAAAGAGCGCGTCGAAAAAGGTCGAAAAAGAAAAAAAAAATTTGAAAAATAAAAGGCGTCGAAAAATAAGAAAGAAAAAGAGAGACTTATAAAACTTAAAAACACTCGACTAACCCAACCTTATTACTATCACTAACTTAAAATTATAATCGCAAATTGAGATTACTAATTTGAGTGATAATTGATACATAGGTAAAAGGCGTCGAGAAATAAGAAAATAGCGCGTCTAAACTTAAAAAGGAACTAAAAACTAAAAACTAAAAGTTGCGTCTAAAAATATTAAAGCTTACAAGTAAAACTATATCCCAAATGGAAATAACTTAAAAAGATACTAAAACTTAAAAAGGCGTCGCAAAATTCTAAAGCACCTAAATCTTAGTCTAAAGAAAAAGCACTTAAGGGATTTTACGAGAAAGCCTAACAATCTAGAAATAAAAATAACTACGGCAAAAATTATATTTAAAACAAAATACGAACGAAAAAAATATAAAAATTACGCTAAAACAAATAAAAAGGAACAAAATATAAAAATAAACTAAAAGTTGTAAAAAGTATAATTTTTATAAAAAGTATTATTTTTATATTATTTATTTTATAAAACTATTAATTTTATAATTTAATTAAACTAATTAAACAAAATAATAATAAAAACTAAAATAAATAATTAATTAAAACCTAATTAGGGTTTTATAATAATAATTATAATAATTACCCCGTAATTAATTGCTGACTAGGGTTTCTGTCGGTGTCAGAGTGGCTCCGCGAGTCGCGGTTCCACCTGGCAAAAATCTCCGCGAGTCACGGTGAATGAAAATTCAGATCAGGTGCAGTATTAAATTCGACGTTTTACTTTTTTTTTTTAGTTTCTGTTTTATATTTTCTGTTTTAATAAAAATATTTATATAATAAAAACTTATATTAAAAACCTAAAATAAAAATAGAAATACTTTGTAATTTTATAAATAAAAAAATCTTAAAAATAGATTTATATATATATATATATTTTTTTTCGGTTTTTGATTTTATGTTTTAATAAAAACAAAATATTTAAATAAAACTTATATTTTTTCTAAAAAAAATAAAGAAACTTTATAAAACTTAATTATTTAACAAACTCGTAAAAATATTTAAATTTTTTATTTTCTTTTCTATGTTTCGAATATTTAAAACGTATTTTTACAAAAACGTATTTTTATAAAAGTAAACTAAAAATAATTTTTTATTATTATTTAGCGTTGCGCTTCCGGCTTTTAAGCAAGAAATTGAGTCCCCGGCAGCGGCGCCAAAAATACTTGATGTTATGCGAGGTGTATATGAAATAGCTTATATTTTACTAGGAAATACTATTAAATACGATACAATTTTACACAAGATATTTATTTATTTATAGAATGGATATACTTAAACCTTGCTACAACACTTATAGACAGTGTACCTAATCGTACAGTAGTGTAATTTTTAGTAAGTCCGGTTCGTTCCACAGGGAATCTTTTAAACAAGCTTAACGCTATATTAGTTTTATTTTATAAAAATACAAATATATATATAAGTAATATTATTATTTTAAAGGGGGGTTTTTACCGTTTAATGACCGGTTTGTCGATTTTAAAACTTTAGTTGCAGTTAAAACAAAATGTAAAATATTAAATAAATAAAAGACTTAATTTAAAGCGTAAAGTAAATAACGATAATGAAATTGCGATAAATAAAAGTGCGATAAAATAAACTTGCGATAATTAAAAAGTACGATAATTAAAAGTGCAATTAAATACAATAACAATAAAAGTGCGATAACTAGAAGTGCAATTAAATATAAAATAAAGGAAATTAAATATGAAATAAAAGAATTATGCTTATTTAAACTTCCGTAATCATGATGTTTGACGTGTTGATTTTAGTTTTATGCCCATGGGTTAATTGTCATTTGTCCTGGATTATTTAATATGTCCGTCTGGTTTTTGTCCATAACAGTCCATCAGTCATAAATATAAAGTGCGAGTGTCCTCGTTAAATTATCCTTATACCCGAAGTTAAATATTCCAACTAATTGGGGACTTAAACTGTAACAAGATTTTAATACTTTGTTTAATAATTACACCAGGTTATCGACTGCGTGTAACCCAGGGTTTTAATACTTTGTTATCAATTAAGCCAAGTGTCCTTGTACATAATTTCACCCCTGTTTTAATAATTCTAGTGACTATTAATCCATTCCCGTGTCCGGTTAAATGAACGATTATTCGTACATATAAATACCCCGCCCATCGTGTCCGATCGAGTGTATATGGTTATTTATAGGTACGTCCAATTGTAAACCTTTATATTAAAATTAACAAACTATCATTTAGTTAAACAAATATAAAGCCCATTAATAGCCCATAGTCTAATTTCCACAAGTGTCGTTCTTTTGTCCAAACCCTAATTATGGTACAAAGCCCAATTACCCAATTTTAATAATTAGCCCAACATCATGATTACTTCGGATTAAATAAGCATAATAATAACTTAGCTACGAGACATTAAATTAAAAAGGTTGAACATAACTTACAATGATTAAAAATAGTGTAGCGTTACACGGACAGAATTTTGACTTACACCCTTACAACATTCGCTAACATACCCTTATTATTAGAAATTAAAATTAAAATTAAAATTAAAATATAAATATAAATATTTACGTATACATATATAGAGAGAGATTGATTATGGATATTAAAAACGATCAAACTGCGTTGCCTTTTATAGGGATTTGAGTCCAGGGAATCTCCGCGACTCGCGGCCCTTTCCTTCTTCAAACTCCGCGAGTCACGGAGTTTGTTTTTACAGCTCACCAAGCCTTGGCTCCTAGCTTGTCGACGGATTATATAAATAAATATAATATATAAATAATTTTAGTAATTATTTAAATATTATATTATATTTATGTGCATAGTTGACTTGTAATTTTTAGTCCGTTGCGTCGAGCGTTGAGAGTTGACTCTGGTCCCGGTTCCGGATTTTTGAACGTCCTTGCGTACAATTTAATATCTTGTACTTTGCGTTTTGAATCTTGTACTCTTGTAATTTTGAGATGTTTCTTATCAATAATTGGAACCTCTTTGATTGTATTTTGTACTTTTGAGCTTTTTGGTCGTTTGCGTCTTCAATTCGTCGAATCTGTCTTTTGTCTTCACCTTTTATTATTTAAACGAATATCACTTGTAAATAGAACAATTGCAACTAAAAGCTTGTCTTTCTTGAGGAATAATGTTATGAAATATATGTTCGTTTTTAGCATTATCAATATCCATGTCGGAATAGTTGTCGGAATAACTATCGAAATAACTATCGAAATCTGAGGGACTCGAACTGGTTGAGGGATTCGTCTCGTACGATCAGATGAATGATTTTCGATAAGAAATAGATTATAGGATGTAGATTAGTACCCTGCTATACATAATTTACATATGCATATATAATACTAAAATCCCATAAGTTACGGAGGAATCTACGGAAACTGTCAGGCAAAGGTAACAATAACAGATATGCTAAGATATGAATTTATCTATACACTGTCTATGCAATAGAGGCAGTAAGATGTGTCTAGACTTTAAGGATGATAAGCAAATAATTTTAGACACTAAATGATAAGCAAAACTTTTGACATGCAGACACGGTCGAAGTCCAGACCCACTAATGCATCTAAACTACTATCAGTTAGACACACTAATGCAAGACCTGGTTCGCTAAGACCACCGCTTTGATACCACATGAGACATCATGTGGGGACAACCACTATCCCACCCAGTGCCTTCCCACCTAACCGCCTGGTGACTACTGAGTGTACCTCAGATACTAATTTTAGGGCCTGCCTCTCGGCTACTTCCAACCCTCGTTAGGGATCGCAAGGAGTAAGAGCCAATGCTTCATCATAGGTAACACTGTGAGAACCTCCTTTACGACTAACCCGCCACACATGGATGGCGTTATACCAGCTCTGATGCCACATGAGTCGACCCGTCCTAATCCATAAGGACAAATACAATAACATATGATTACATCGTGAGGTACTTGACCTCTATATGATACCTTTTCCAAATATTGCATTCGTTTTTAAAAAAAAACAAACTTTCATTTACATCAAAAGTTGACGGCATGCATACTCTTTCATAATATATCCATCTATAATTGACTTAATAATAATCTTGATGAACTCGACGACTCGAATGCAACGTCTTTTGAAATATGTCATTAATGACTCCAAGTAATATCTCTAAGATGAGCAAATGCACAACGGAAGATTTATTTCATACCTGAGAATAAACATGCTTTCAAGTGTCAACCAAAAAGTTTGGTGAGTTCATTAGTTTATCATAAATAATCATTTCATAATTTTAATAAACCACAAGATTTCATTTTCAGTTCTCATAAATATACGTCCCATGCATAGAGACAAAAATATCATCATATGGTGAACACCTGGTAACCGACATTAACAAGATGCATATAAGAATATCCCCTATCATTCCAGGACATTCATCGGACATGATAAAATAACATCGAAGTACTAAAGCATCCGCTATAACGGATGGGGTTCGTTAGGCCCAATAGATCTATCTTTAGGATTCGCGTCAATTAGTAGACTGGTTTACTAATTCTTAGGTTACCAAGTAAAAAGGGGCATATTCGGATTCGATCATTCAACCATATAATGTAGTTTTGATTAATTGTGTCTACTTCGTAAAACAGTTATAAAACGCGCATGTATTCTCAGTCCTAAAAATATATATTGCAAAAGCATTTAAAAAGGGAGCAAATGAAACTCACCTAATATATTTTGTAGTAAAAATACATATGACTATATTGAACAATGCAGGGTTGGCCTCAAATTCACGAACCTATATCATTTGTGTATTCATTAATATATATAATTGTAATCGAACAATTTCATATATTATAGCTTTATATATTATTCATTTAATTTGTATATATATATATATATATATTAAAATACCTAATTTATTTTATATGAATATTTATCTAAAAATTGTTAATTTAATATATATTCCTACTTATATGTAATATTAATTATGAGTATATTTTTATATACCTAATAATATAGTAATTAAAAGTTGTATTTGATTATAATGATAATATTAATAATAACATTACTTATAATAATAATTATAGTAAGAATCATAGTAACAATAATAATAGTGACATTAATAATAATACTTATAACAATATTGATTTTTCTGTTAATGCTAGTCATGATACTGATTTTAGTATTTACATAATAATATTCATGATAATTATATTACTTTTGTTAATATTAACACTTCTATTATTTATAAAAAGATTTTAATACTAATATTAATGATAATAATAATAGTTTCTGTTATTTTCGTAATAACAATAGTAATACTAATAATCATATTCATAATAATAATGATAATCATACTTAGATCCATGATAATAATAATAATAATAATAATTTTAATACTTAGTGATATTACATAATAATAACTAAAATGATAATAATAATAACAATTATAATATTAATATTAACATAACAATAGCAATAATTAATAATCATATTTGTAATTTTAATTATGATAGATAATAAATGGTTGCAAATACTTTTTTTAGTAATAATAATAATAATAATAACAATAATAATAATAACAACTTTTAAAAAATGAAAAACTACCTTCTTTCAAAAAAATTGCCACAAATGAGCCTCGAACCCGCGACCTCACGCTAACCCGAAACAACACCCAACCATCCACACTATTCTGTTTTTTTGTTTACATCCGTTCCCCAAAATATTTAACCCGCTAGTTTTCCTGTTTCATATGTTTTCTTCTTCTTCCATACTCTGATCGACCAAGGTGAAATTCTTAAACCAAATTTTATTACAACTAATCGAGCTTAGATATGCGTTTCTAATCAGGTTTCCTAATTCTTGTTCTAATATGTATTGATTAACAGCAACAAATCTAAAAGTAATTACATCAAGTTCTTCATGTTCCATCGTCTCCAACTGTGTTGAGCTCCGAATTGATTGGAAACGAATTACAGAAAATTTAAAGTGAAGAGATGTTCTAAATATATTACTGAAATTATCTGCCAACTTTGAAAGGTTGAATCGAAAAAATTGATAATGAATTTCGGAGTCAAAGATTCAAAACAAAAAGTCAACCATCAGTTCAAGAATCAAATTTGAAATCAATTGAGTGTTACTGATGAAATTGATGGTCGACGAAGGTTGTATGGAAGATTTAACTAGTACCTCATGAAGAAAGCGAGCACTATAACTAATCCAGACTGCAAAATCACATATTATCTTCATCTTCTAAAGTTCCTGTTGTATGAATATTTATTCTGCTATACTATGATTATGATGGATCGAATTCACTCATCCCGTGATATTAATCGATTCCTAGGGTCTAGTATTAGTTGTTCAATTGATGTAGATGGAGAAGGGTCGACAAACGTTCACAGGACAACATAGAAAAATTAGAAAAAGATAAGGAACAGAATTTGGTAACCAGTAATGTCGTGTATATCTGTATTATATATAATTAACTAGGTTTCTTTTATATCTGTTTATATATATATATATATATATATATATATATATATATATATATATATATATATATATATATATATATATATATATATATATATATATATATATATATCTATTTTATTAAATTTTGTAATGTTAGTTATTAATATAATTCTATTAGCAATTTTAGTAAGAATTCCAATAATATTAGAGATATAATGTTGATAATATTAATAATTTAATAATAAACATAATAACCAAAATTATAATTTTGACTACTAATTATAATAATAATGATATTATTAATAATAATCTTGATTAAGATAATAATAACAATACAAAATCATTTGTAGTAACTAAAATAGTAACCTTTCAACTAATTACGATATGAATAATGACAACAACAACAACACTAATAATACTAATAATAATAGTAGTTATATAACAAATTGATTATATAAAATTTCATATTTATATATCATACAATATAATAATAGTAACACTGTTATTAGTATTAAATATATATTCTAATAATAGTAATGAAAGTAATAATAATATTAGTAAAGGTAACAAATTGTAAGACCCAATATTTATTGTACATAATGTAATTATGGTGTACGACGCATGTATGAAGTGTATGAAGCATGTACGTGTTGCTTGCTCGCTTGATCGAACGTCGAAGGAAAACTGGACGTTGTTTGAGTTTGAGTCACAAGGTGTGTACGTACCTTTTCGACCCCAAATAAAGTTTGAGTTGATGTTTCAAAGCCTTACCATTGGAAAGAAAAGCTTATTACGTTTCCAATGATTTTTGATTCATCGAAAACGGAGCTACGGTCAAAAAGTTATGGCCAAAACAAGTTACTGAAAACTGACCTGAAGGTTGGAACGGCGCTCCACTCTTTGGCGCGGAGCTCCGATCCCGTCTAATGCAATTTTCAGCCTTTTTTAAAGGGTAAATGAGGGTTACTTTGGTCCTTTCACTTATGGACGGATTTGTGGCTTTAATATCAGTTTTAGATCCACTTTTGGATCATTTTGACATCCACACAACACTCCCATCTTATCTTAGAGAGTGAGTTCTAGAGAGAGGAAGCTTGAATGGATGATGAAGATGGTGATTTTTGCCCAAATTGGAAGCGGGTTTTGGTTCTCCTTGGTGTTTCTAGCTATTAGAGCTCGTTTTGGTGCTTGAGGTAAACCCTAATCCGAATTTCATTGTTAAGATTATTGTTTGAGTTAGGGTTTGTGTTAGTTAGTATTATAAACCCATTTTATTGTGAAATTTAGGGGTTTTGGGTAAGATTCAAGTAAGTAAACCTAAATGGGTGACTTTGGGTTTCGAGTGATGAAATTATGAGTTTGGGTCTTGCGTGTGTTGGTTAAACTTTAGAATACTTTTGTTGACTTGGTTTTTGGGTGTAAACCCTAATTTAGGTCAAAACGGGTCAAATGGGTATTTCGGGACAAGTAAGCTTGATTCGGTGTCAAATTAAGTTTTAAGTCAAGTTTTAGTAAATCAAGTAGGTAAATACTTGATTTAAGTGTTAGTGGTTGTCTTGGAAATATAATCACTAGTCGTTAGTGATTTTGGGGCGTTTTATGACTTTGATCAAAATGAGCAATTTGAATTGGGTCAAAATTGAGGATGACACTAATTTGGATTAATTGGATGTTAAACGCATTTGTTAAGTGTTAAATGATGCTTTTGATGTAATTACTCGCGAGAAGTGATTTTAGGTTAAAATTTGGTGTTTTAGCAATAAAGTCAAACTTGGTCAACCATGGAATGAGTTTTGTGTAAAATACGAGCTAGAATGCGTTTAAAGGTTAAAGTTGACATATTTGGGTATTTCGAGAATGAAATGTCCCGTTCATATTGATTATAAACATTCCATATTAATTGATTTCGTTGCGAGGTTTTGATCTCTATATGAGACGTTTTTCAAAGACTGCATTCATTTTTAAAACAACCATAACCTTTATTTTATCAATAAAGGTTTTAAAAACATTACGTAGATTATCAAATAATGATAATCTAAAATATACTATGTACACATGACCATTACATAATGGTTTACAATAGAAATATATTACATCGACATATGTTTCTTGAATGCAGTTTTTACACAATATCATACAAACATGGACTCCAAATCTTGTCCTTATTTTAGTATGCAACAGCGGAAGCTCTTAATATTCACCTAAGAATAAACATGCTTTAAACGTCAACAAAAATGTTGGTGAGTTATAGGTTTAACCTATATATATCAAATCGTAACAATAGACCACAAGATTTCATATTTCAATACACATCCCATACATAGAGATAAAAATCATTCATATGGTGAACACCTGGTAACCGATATTAACAAGATGCATATATAAGAATATCCCCATCATTCCGGGACACCCTTCGGATATGATATAAATTTCGAAGTACTAAAGCATCCGGTACTTTGGATGGGGTTTGTTAGGCCCAATAGATCTATCTTTAGAATTCGCGTCAATTAGGGTGTCTGTTCCCTAATTCTTAGATTACCAGACTTAATAAAAAGGGGCATATTCGATTTCGATAATTCAACCATAGAATGTAGTTTCACGTACTTGTGTCTATTTTGTAAATCATTTATAAAACTTGCATGTATTCTCATCCCAAAAATATTAGATTTTAAAAGTGGGACTATAACTCACTTTCACAGATATTTCCTTCCTCGGAAATATGACTTGGCCACGGATCGATTCACGAACCTATACAAATATGTACATATATATCAAAGTATGATCAAAATATAATTACAACCATTTTTATTATGTTTTAAAGATTTGAGTGTATTAAGTCAGCCGTCCTCGTTAGTAACCAACAACTAGTTGTCCATAATTAGATGTACAGAAATAAATTGATATATATTATCTTGAATCAATCCACGACCCAGTGTATACACGTCTCAGGCTAGATCACAACTCAAACTATATATATTTTTGGAATCAACCTCAACCCTGTATAGCTAACTCCAACATTACTGCATATAGAGTGTCTATGGTTGTTCCAAATAATATATATAGATGGGTCGATATGATATGTCAAAACATTTGCATACGTGTCTATGGTATCCCAAGATTACATAATATATTAGAATACATGTATAATATAATATAAGTTAGCTAGGATATGATTAATATAGATTTGTTACCAATTTTCACGTAGCTACAACAAGCAAAAATAACCAATCTTGTTTTACCCATAATTTCTTCGTTTTAAATCCGTTTTGAGTGAATCCAAATGCTATGGTTTCATATTGAACTTAAGTTTATGAATCTATACAGAAAAAGTATAAGTTTATAGTCAGAATTACAGGTTACAAGTCGTTTTTGTAAAGGTAGTCATTTCAGTCGAAAGAACGACGTCTAGATGACCATTTTGGAAAACATACTTCCACTTTGAGTTTAACCATGATTTTTGGATATAGTTTCATGTTCATAATAAAAATCATTTTCCCAGAAGAACAACTTTTAAATCAAAATTTATCATAGTTTTTAATTAACTAACCCAAAACAGCCCGCGGTGTTACTACAACGGCGTATATCCGGTTTTACGGTGTTTTTCGTGTTTTCCAGTTTTAAATCATTAAGTTAGCATATCATATAGATATAGAATATGTGTTTAGTTTATTTTAAAAGTCAAGTTACAAGGATTAACTTTTATTTGCGAACAAGTTTAGAATTAACTAAACAATGTTCTAGTGATTTCAAGTTTAAACCTTCGAATAAGATAGCTTTATATGTATGAATCGAATGGTGTTAAGAACATCATTACTACCTCAAGTTTTGTGGATAAACCTACTGGAAAAGAAAAAAATAGATCTAGCTTCAAAGGATCCTTGGATGGCTTGAAAGTTCTTGAAGCAGAATCATGACACGAAAACAAATTCAAGTAAGATCATCACTCGAAATAAGATTGTTATAGTTATAGAAATTGAACCAAAGTTTGAATATGAGTATTACCCTGTATTAGAAATATATCTTACTGTAAATTAGAAAGATTTCTTGAGGTTGGATGATCACTTTACAAGATTGGAAGTAAGCTAGCAAACTTGGAAGTATTCTTGATTTTATGAAACTAGAACTTATAGAATTTATGAAGAACACTTAGAACTTGAAGATAGAACTTGAGAGAGATCACTTAGATGAAGAAAATTGAAGAATGAAAGTATTTGTAGATGTTTTTGGTCGTTGGTATATGGATTAGATATAAAGGATGTGTAATTTTGTTTTCATGTAAATAAGTCATGAATGATTACTCATATTTTTGTAATTTTATGAGATATTTCATGCTAGTTGCCAAATGATGGCTCCTACATGTGTTAGGTGACTCACATGGGCTGCTAAGAGCTGATCATTAGAGTGTATATACCAATAGTACATACATCTAAAAGCAGTGTATTGTACGAGTACGAATACGGGTGCATACGAGTAGAATTGTTGATGAAACTGAACGAGGATGTAATTATAAGCATTTTTGTTAAGTAGAAGTATTTTGATAAGTGTCTTGAAGTCTTTCAAAAGTGTATGAATACATATTAAAACACTACATGTATATACATTTTAACTGAGTCGTTAAGTCATCGTTAGTCGTTACATGTAAATGTGGATTTGAAACCTTTAAGTTAACGATCATGTTAAATGTTGTTAACCCAATGTTTATTATATCTAAAGAGATGTTAAATTGTTACATTTTCATGATATTATGATATATATATACAGTTAGATGTCGTTACAACGATAATCGTTACATATATGTCTCGTTTCGAAATCATTAAGTTAGTAGTCTTATTTTTACATATGTAGTTCATTGTTAATACACTTAATGATATATTTACTTATCATTTAACATAATTAACCAAGTGTATCAATATATTAATATGATTCATATGTACTTAGTAAGACGTTGATATAACGATAATCGTTATATATAACGTTTTCGAGTTTCTTAAATTCAATAGTCTCATTTTTATGTATATAACTCATTGTTAAAATACCTAATGAGATACTTACTTACCATAATATCATGTTAACTATATATATAATCATATATATGTCATCATATAGTTTTTACAAGTTTTAACGTTCGTGAATCACCGGTCAACTTGGGTGGTCAATTGTCTATATGAAACCTATTTCAATTAATCAAGTCTTAACAATTTTGATTACTTAACATGTTGGAAACACTTAATCATATAAATATCAATTACATTTAATATATATAAACATGGAAAAGTTCGGGTCACTACAGTACCTACCCATTAAATAAATTTCGTCCCGAAATTTTTAAGCAGTTGGAGGTGTTGACGAATCTTCTGGAAATAGGTGCGAGTATTTCTTCTTCATCTAATCTTCACGCTCCCAGGTGAACTCGGGTCCTCTACGAGCATTCCATCAAACCTTAACAATTGGTATCTTGTTTTGCTTAAGTCTTTTAACCTCATGATCCATTATTTCGTCGGGTTCTTCAATGAATTGAAGTTTTTCGTTGATTTGAATTTCGTCTAACAGAATAGTGAGATCTTCTTTAGAAAAACATTTCTTCAAATTCGAGACGTGAAAAGTGTTATGTACAGCTGCGAGTTGTTTGGGTAACTCAAGTCGGTAAGCTACTGGTCCGACACGTTCAATAATCTTGAATGGTCCAATATACCTTGGATTTAGTTTCCCTCGTTTACCAAATCAAACAACACCTTTCCAAGGTGAAAATTTAAGCATGACCATCTCACCAATTTCAAATTCTATATCTTTTCTTTTAATGTCAGCGTAGCTCTTTTGTCGACTTTGGGCGGTTTTCAATCGTTGTTGAATTTGGATAATCTTCTCGGTAGTTTCTTGTATTATCTCCGGACCCGTAATCTGTCTATCCCCCACTTCACTCCAACAAATCGGAGACCTGCACTTTTGTGACGACCCGGCAATTTCCAACCAAATTTAAACTTATTCTTAATATGATTTCGACACGATAAGCAAAGTCTGTTAGATCGAGTCTCAAAATGATTGAAATATTTTATGAAATCATTTAACCTCAGACTATGCCCAACGATTCACGAACAATTTTTGAAAATAAATATATATATATATATATATATATATATATATATATATATATATATATATATATATATATATATATATATATATATATATATATATATATATATATATATATATATATATATAAATATAAGTGTATATGTATTAACTCGGATTAATAAAATATAAAATAATCATTTGATCTCAATATATAAAATAAAATACAACTTAATCAATTGGAATTAAAAATGTAAAATGATATACAGAATAATTAAGTTTTATTATTAGAATGAATATTTATTCTATATATAAGTAATGTTATATATATTGTAATATATATATATATATATATATATATATATATATATATATATATATATATATATATATATATATATATATATATATCAACCCTTAAATATTTAAGATATTATATATTTAGTAAAGGTTAGATAATTAATAAATTGTAAATATATCAAATTTAATTACAAGTTGGATTTAATAGTTATATTGATATTATCATTACTTCTATTAATATTACTAATGTAATATTAATATTAATATTTGTATTATTAATATTAATACAAGATATATATACATATATATAAAAAAAATGAATATAAGCTTTGTTTTAAGACATAACATATTTCTATTATCTCTAGTATTATTATGAATATACAAAATTAACAGAATTATTATTTATAATATATATTTATTATTAATATTAAATTTAATATATATAATCTGATACATATAAAATTGCTTCGTATATAACCTGTTTAATATCACTTTCTAAACTGTGTTGATTATATTTTCCTGTCTACTAGTCGATTACAATTCATACAACATTACAAGAATTAGTTTAAAGTCATAATCTCCTTTTCATTTTTTTTATCTTTTTCTCCCTTGGAAGATTCCTCCTGTCGAGCTTACTGACCATAAAACAATCGGGTTAGTCACGTTATTAGAAAAACCCATTCAAGTATTCACCATCCGTATCAAGTCCAATTACATTTATCAGATATTAGTGTTGAATTTTACAGAAAATATAAAAAAAAAGAAGGGTACGTAGCCCTGTTCTTGCACCATTTATGCAATCCTTCGTTATCTAAACAATTTTCAAAAAGTAACAATGCAATTTTGTTGGAAATCCTTTAATGAAACTTTCTGAAAAGTTACAACCTCCAATTCCTTTTATCGATTTGTAATTTCGAAGTTAAAGTTTTCGTTTCAAAAAGTCAACCAAATCGTTCTTGAGGAAATTCGAACTCGTTTTGGTGTTTCAAGTCCAATTGACGATTTCTATAGTTTTTAGATATGATTTGGAAAATATGTCATGAAGGAGTCATGATCTAAAAATGTAAAAAAAAATCGAAATCATTTTTTTTTTTTAAATAAGCTGCGACAGCAGTATTTTTTTTTATTTATTTATTTTCTTTTCAATTGATTTAAGGACTGAAAGAGGTTGAATTTATATGGTTTGAAAGTCCAAAAAAAAAACCGTTTAGTTGATTTTTATGTTGGTTTGATTCTTGGGTCAATTTAAAGAATGAAGAAGAAGAAGTAGAGACGCATGAAATACGGAATATATATTTGTTGATTTCAATATAATCAGAAAAACAGATTCGCTAGGATGGTTAGGGGAGGTGACGGGGTATCGAGAGGTCTCGGGTTCGAGACCCGCTGGTGGCATTTCTTTTTTAAACCCCATTTATATGAGGTAGTTTCCTAATTATTTATTATAATTATTATTATTATCATTATTATTATTATTGTAATTATATTTATTATTATTATTGTTATTATTATTATTATTATTATTAATTTATTATTACTATTGTTATTATTATTATTATTATTATTATTATTATATTATTATTATTATTATTATTATTATTATTATTATTATTATTATTATTATTATTATTATTATTATTATTATTATTATTATTATTATTATTATTATTAAGTATTATACATATTAGTGTTATTATGAAAAATGATAATGATTGATATGTTTTGATGACAAAAATATAAGTATGATATGAATATGAACATAAATATAAATATGTAAATAGAATTAGGGATGAAGATAATAATAAAACCTTTATTATGATACAAACTTGATATTATAAAACAATAATAATTATATTAGGAATTGATTAAGTGAAATTATAATGTTATGAATGAGATTATGATAATATAAGTAATACTAATATTAGTATCATTATTGTTAACATAATTATTATTATAAATATCATTATTATTATTATTATTACTAAACAAATGTATCATTAATAGCAATATCATTATTTTCATTAATATTATCATTCTTAATAAAATTATTATTTTTATTATAAGTAAATCATTAATAACTATCATAGACAGTAAAATTAATATTTTTACAAGTATTATTATTAATATCATGATTATTATCATTAATAGGATTATTATTAATATATGTATATTATTAATGTTATTATCATTATTTTTACTAGTATTAACTTAATATAACAGAATTACTGTTTTGATAAACAAATGAAATACATACATAAACATATATATTTAACACATATAACATAACAAAATTTAATATTTTATTATATACAAAATGAACATATAAAACATATATATATTATTAACATAAAAATGATATAACTAATACATTTATATATATGTGTGTTCAATTACAACCATGAATATTAATAAATATACAAATGATATAGGTTCATGAATCCGAGGCCAACCCTATACTTGTTCAATATCGTTCTATGTATTTTTACTACAAAATACATTAGGTGAGTTTCATTTGCCATTTTACCCTTTATATTTTTGGGATGAGAATACATGCGCTGCTTTTATAAATGTTTTACGATATAGACACAAGTAATCGAAACTACATTCTATGGTTGAATTATCGAAGTCGAATATGCCCCTTTTTATTTAGTCTGGTAATCTAAGAATTAGGGAACAGACACCCTAATTGACGCAAATCCTAAAGACAGATCTATCGGGCCCAACAAGCCCCATCCAAAGTACCGGATGCTTTAGTACTTCGATATTTATATCATGTCTGAAGGAGGATCCCGGAATGATGGGGATATTCTTATATGCATATTGTGAATGTCGGTTACCAGGTGTTGAATCCATATGAATGATATTTTTGTCTCTATGCATGGGACGTATCTTTATGAGAAATGGAAATATGAAATCTTGTGGTCTATTAAAATTATGAAATGATTATTTATGATACACTAATGAACTCACCAACCTTTTGGTTGACACTTGAAAGCATGTTTATTCTCAGGTATGAAAGAAATCTTCCGCTGTGCATTTGCTCATTTAGAGACATTACTTGGAGTCATTCATGACATATTTCAAAAGACGTTGCATTCGAGTCATTGAGTTCATCAAGATTATTATTAAGTCATTTATAGTTTAGATATATTATGAAATGGTATGCATGTCGTCAACTTTTAATGTAAATGAAAGTTTGTCTTTTAAAAAACGAATGCAATGTTTGTAAAATGTATCATATAGAGGTCAAGAACCTCGCGATGTAATCAACTGTTGTAAATCATTTATAATCGATGTGGACTTCGTCCGAATGGATTAGGACGGGTCTTGACAACTTTCTACCATAAAGTGCTTCAAACAGCGTCATCTCAATGCTTGAATGGTAGCTATTGTTGTAGGAAAATTCTGCTAACGGTAGATGTCGATCCCAACTGTTTCCGAAATCAATAACACATACTCGAAGCATATCTTCACGCATTTGTATCATCCTTTCACTCTGCCCATCAGTTTGTGGATGATAGGCAGTACTCATGTCTAGACGAGTTCCTAATGCTTGCTGTAATGTCTGCCAGAATCTTGAAATAAATCTGTCATCCCTATCAGAGATAATAGAGATTGGTATTCCATGTCTGGAGACGACTTCCTTCAAATACAGTCGTGCTAACTTCTCCATCTTGTCATCTTTTCTTATTGGAAGGAAGTGTGCTGATTTGGTGAGACGATCAACTATTACCCAAATAGTATCAAAACCACTTGCAGTCCTTGGCAATTTAGTGATGAAATCTATGGTAATGTTTTCCCATTTCCATTCTGGAATTTTGGGTTGTTGAAGTAGACCTGATGGTTTCTGATGCTCCGCTTTATCCTTAGAACACGTCAAACATTCCCTTACGTATTTAGCAACATCGGCTTTCATACCTGGCCACTAAAAATGTTTCTTTAGATTCTTGTACATCTTCCCCGTTCCAGGATGTATTGAGTATCTTGTTTTATGAGCTTCTCTAAGTACCATTTCCCTCATATCTCCAAACTTTGGTACCCAAATTCTTTCAGCCCTATACCGGGTTCCGTCTTCCCGAATATTAAGATGCTTCTCCGATCCTTTGGGTATTTCATCCTTTAAGTTTCCCTCTTTTAAAACTCCTTGTTGCGCCTCCTTTATTTGAGTAGTAAGGTTAGTGTGAATCATTATATTCATAGATTTTACTCGAATGGGTTCTCTGTCCTTTCTACTCAAAGCGTTGGCTACTACATTCGCCTTCCCCAGGTGGTAACGAATCTCAAAGTCGTAATCATTCAACAATTCAATCCACCTGCGCTGTCTCATATTCAGTTGCTTCTGATTAAATATATGTTGGAGACATTTGTGTTCGGTATATATAATACTTTTGACCCCATATAAATAATGCCTCCAAGTCTTTAATGCAAAAACAATAGCAGCCAATTCCAAATCGTGAGTTGTATAATTTTGCTCGTGAATCTTCAATTGTCTAGACACATAAGCAATCACCTTCGTTCATTGCATTAATACACAACCGAGACCTTGCTTTGATGCGTCACAATAAATCACAAAATCATCATTCCCTTCAGGCAATGACAATATAGGTGCCGTAGTTAGCTTTTTCTTCAATAACTGGAACGCCTTCTCTTGTTCATCCTTCCATTCAAATTTCTTCCCTTTATGCGTTAATGCAGTCAAGGGTTTTGCTATTTTGGAGAAATCTTGGATGAATCTTCTGTAGTAACCAGCCAATCCTAAAAATTGACGTATATGCTTCGGAGTTTTTGGGGTTTCCCACTTTTCAATGGTTTCGATCTTTACCGGGTCCACCTGGATACCTTCTTTGTTCACTATGTGACCGAGGAATTGAACTTCTTCCAACCAAAATGCACACTTTTAAAACTTAGCGTACAATTTTTCTTTCCTCAATACTTCTAGCACTTTTCTCAAATGTTCTTCGTGCTCTTGATCATTCATTGAGTAAATAAGTATGTCATCGATGAAAACAATGACAAACTTGTCAAGATATGGCCCACACACTCGGTTCATAAGGTCCATGAACACAGCTGGTGCGTTAGTCAATCCAAACGGCATAACCATAAACTCGTAATGACCATAACGCGTCCTAAAAGCAGTTTTTGGAATATCATCCTTCTTTACTCGCATTTGATGATATCCAGAATGTAAATCGATTTTTGAATAAACCGACGAGCCTTGTAGTTGATCAAATAAGTCGTCAATTCTCGGCAGTGGATAACGGTTTTTGATGGTAAGTTTGTTCAACTCTCTGTAGTCAATACACAACCTAAATGTACCATCCTTCTTCTTGACAAACAAAATAGGAGCTCCCCATGGTGATGTTCTTGGTCGAATGAAACCACGTTCTAATAGTTCTTGCAGTTGGCTTTGCAGTTCTTTCATCTCACTGGGTGCGAGTCTGTAAGGAGTACGAGCTATTGGTGTAGCTCCTGGTACAAGATCTATTTGAAGTTCACAGATCGATGTGGAGGTAGTCCCGGTAATTCTTTCGGAAATACATCGGGAAATTCTTTTGCGACGGGAACATCATTGATGCTCTTTTCTTCAGTTTGTACATTCTCGACGTGTGCTAGAACAGCATAGCAACCTTTTCTTATTAGTTTTTGTGCCTTCAAATTACTAATAAGATGTAGCTTCTTGTTGCCCTTTTCTCCGTACACCATTAAGGGTTCTCCTTCTTCTCGTACAATGCGAATTGCATTTTTGTAACATACGATCTCTGCTTTCATCTTCTTCAGCCAGTCCATGCCAACTATTACATCAAAACTCCCTAACTCTACTGGTATCAAATCAATCTTAAATATTTCGCTACCCAATTTAATTTCTCAATTCCGGCATATATAATCTGCTGAAATTAATTTACCGTTTGCTAATTCGAGTAAAAATTTACTATCCAACGGCATCAATGGACAGCTTAATTTAGCACAAAAATCTCTACTCATATAGCTTCTATCCGCACCCGAATCAAATAAAACGTAAGCAGATTTATTGTCAATAAGAAACGTACCCGTAACATGCTCCGGGTCTTCCTGTGCCTCTGCCGCATTAATATTGAAAAATCTTCTGCGGCCTTATCCATTCGTGTTCTCCTGGTTCGGGCAATTTCTAATAATGTGGCCCAGTTTTCCACATTTATAACAAACTACATTGGCATAACTTGCTCCGACACTACTTGCTCTGCCATTACTCATTTCGACACCATTTGTTCCTTTTATTCTGTTAACCCCTGGTTCGTAGACCTCACACTTCGCCGCGTTATGACCAATTCTTTTATACTTGTTGCAAAATTTGGTGCAGAACCCCGAGTGATACTTTTCACACCTTTGTCATAGCTGCTTCTGATTGTTGTTGTTGTTGTTGAGGTTGTTATTGTTGTTAGGATGATTGTTGTAGTTGTTGTTGTTGTTGTGCCGTTTGTTGTAGTTGCGATTGATATTGCGATTGTTGGGATAGTTGTTGTTGTTTTGGAGACTCTTATCACCGTTTTCCTCCCACTTTCTTTTGACTAACTTCACGTTGGCCTCTTCGACCGCCTGTTCTTTAATTCTTCCCTTAATCTGGTTCACTAGTTTGTGAGCCATTCTACATGCCTTTTGTATGGAGGTAGGCTCGTGTGAACTTATATCTTCTTGGATTCTCTCCGGTAACCCTTTCACAAACGCGTCGATCTTCTCTTCCTCATCTTCGAACGCTCTCGGACACAATAGGCACAATTCTGTGAATCGTCTTTCGTACGAAGTAATATCGAATCCCTGTGTTCGTAACCCTCTAAGTTCTGACTTGAGCTTATTGACCTCGGTTCTGGGATGGTACTTCTCATTCATCAAGTACTTGAATGCTGAACACGGTAGCGCGTAAGCAGCATCTTGTCCCACTTGCTCTAGATAGGTATTCCACCATGTTAACGCAATACCTGTAAAGGTATGCGTTGCGTACTTCACTTTTTCTCCTTCAGCACACTTACTTATGGCAAACACCGACTCAACTTTCTCGGTCCACCGTTTCAATCCGATTGGTCCTTCGGTCCCATCAAATTCTGAAGGTTTGCAGGCAGTGAATTCCTTGTAGGAGCATCCTACACGATTTCTTGCGCCGTTAGCTGTATTGCTAGATTCAGAGTTATTGTTGGTATGTAGCGTGGCCTGTACTACTGCTATGTTTGAAGCAAGAAAGGCACAAAATTCCTCTTCGCTCATATTCAAGGTGTGTCGAGTAGTCGGTGCCATTTCTTTCAAAATAGTCAAATGAAACAATTTAATCATACAGAATATTAAGAGTAGTCAATAGTATCTCGTAGCATAATATGAACTCATTTATAAAAGCTTTTTCTTCATATTAGCGTTTTATAAGTTTAAATTCGGGTACTACCTACCCGTTAAGTTCATACTTAGTAGCTAATATACAATTCAACTACTAAATTCCATATGAAAAACTGATTATAATAATATATCACATACAAATATTCTTCAAACTTACAACTTCGCTATATTACATATAACATGAAATATAGTACACTATGATACAGGACAGTTTTGAAGATAAATCTAGTTAATACGCAAGTTGTTCAGCAAAGGAAATAAAGACACGTAATTCATAAGTCCAGAAACAAGTCATGCATTCTGATTTTACTAAGACGACTTTCCATCCTTGGTCTTGTGGAAAATAACCGTTATGACCATTGGCTAGGCAGCATGTTGTAATGTCGTCAAAAGGACGAGGGTTTCGTAATGTCCAACAGCCCCGTAATAATCTAAAAACCTTGTTTCTCACCCCAAATACTGAATCCGTCACTTGTGGGAAGGTTTTATTTAAAAGTTGCAATCCAATGTTCTTTTTCTCACTTTGGTAAGAAGCGAACATCACTAACCCGTAAGCATAACATGCTTCTTTATGTTGCATGTTAGAAGCTCTTTCTAATTCACGAAATCCTATGTTGGGATATGTTGAGTCAAAATAGGTTCTTAACCAGTAGCGTAAAATTGCATTTGGGTTACCCGTATTTAAGGCTTTAAAGAAAACACTGCGTAACTTACGGTCTCCCCAATGTGATATACCCCACCTATCAAAGGAAAGCCTTTTATAAACTAAGCCATTTCTGGAAAGTCTTTCAAATGTTTGACAAGTTAATTTTGCCATAACTAAATATGCTGATGAATTCTGACCTACTCTAGACAAGATTTCCTCAATCATATCCTCTGGTAGGTCTTCTAAAATATTCATTTGTCTACCCTTAATGTCCATTTTTTTTTATACTGTAAAATAGACAAGGATTAGATTCGTAAAAGATAATTAACAAAGAATACAAGCAATTTTTACATAGAACATAAAAGTACAAGTACACTATAATACATATAATACACAACATGATTACAACCTTCTAATCTGAATCACTGGTTTCTTCTTCTTCGGACTTAGTTCGTTTTCCTAATTTTCTAGGAATATATGGTGTTCCTCTAATATGAGCCGTCATTTTTCACAATGGTTTAGAAAAACCTGGTGGTTTAGAGGTTCCCGGGTCATTGTTACATTTTAGGAAATACGGATGTTGTCGATACATATAAAGTTCATCGGGGTTGGAATCTGGTTTCTCTATTTTTATACCTTTTCCCTTATTATTTTCTTTCGCTTTATTAAATTGGGTCGAGGTAATTTCTATAACATCATCGGAATCCTTATCGGGATCCGATTCATCAGAAAATTGGTAATCTTCCCAATATTTTGCTTCCTCGGCGGAAACACCATTGACCATTATTAACTTTGGTCTGTTGTTTGAAGATTTTCTTTTATTTAATCGATTTACTATAGGTATCAATATTTCTTCCTCTGGAACCTCTTCTTCTGGTTCCTCCTCTTTTGATTCCTCCTCTTCTAGTTCATCTTCTTCCGGTTCCTCCTCTTCCGGTTCTTCTTCTTCCGGTTCCTCTTCGGGAATTCGTGAATCTTCCCAAAATATATTCGACTCTTTATTATTATTAGGTGAATCAATGGGATTTGTACTAGAGGTAGACATCTATCACACAAATATCAAACACGTTAAGAGATTAATATATCACATAATATTTACATGTTAATAATATATAGTTTCCAACAAAAAATGTTAAGCAATCGTTTTTGAAGAAAAACACGGTCGAAGTCCAGACTCACTAATGCATCCTAACAAACTCGGTAAGACACACTAATGCAATTTTCTGGTTCTCTAAGACCAATGGTCGGATACCAACTGAAATGTCCCGTTCATATTGATTATAAACGTTCCATATTAATTGATTTCGTTGCGAGGTTTTGACCTCTATATGAGACGTTTTTCAAAGACTGCATTCATTTTTAAAACAACCATAACCTTTATTTTATCAATAAAGGTTTTAAAAACATTACGTAGATTATCAAATAATGATAATCTAAAATATACTGTTTACACACAACCATTACATAATGGTTTACAATAGAAATATATTACATCGACATATGTTTCTTGAATGCAGTTTTTACACAATATCATACAAACATGGACTCCAAATCTTGTCCTTATTTTAGTATGCAACAACGAAAGCTCTTACTATTCACCTGAGAATAAACATGCTTTAAACGTCCACAAAAATGTTGGTGAGTTATAGGTTTAACCTATATATATCAAATCGTAACAATAGACCACAAGATTTCATATTTCAATACACATCCCATACATAGAGATAAAAATCATTCATATGGTGAACACCTGGTAACCGACATTAACAAGATGCATATATAAGAATATCCCCATCATTCCGGGACACCCTTCGGACATGATATAAATTTCGAAGTACTAAAGCATCTGATACTTTGGATGGGGTTTGTTAGGCCCAATAGATCTATCTTTAGGATTCGCATCAATTAGGGTGTCTGTTCCCTAATTCTTAGATTATCAGACTTAATAAAAAGGGGTATATTCGATTTAGATAATTCAACCATAGAATGTAGTTTCACGTACTTGTGTCTATTTTGTAAATCATTTATAAAACCTGCATGTATTCTCATCCCAAAAATATTAGATTTTGAAAGTGGAACTATAACTCACTTTCACAGATATTTCCTTCCTCGGAAATAAGACTTGGCCACGGATCGATTCACGAACCTATACAAATATGTACATATATATCAAAGTATGATCAAAATATAATTACAACCATTTTTATTATGTTTTAAAGATTTGAGTGTATTAAGTCAGCTGTCCTCGTTAGTAACCTACAACTAGTTGTCCATAATTAGATGTACAGAAATAAATTGATATATATTATCTTGAATCAATCCACGACCCAGTGTATACACGTCTCAGGCTAGATCACAACTCAAACTATATATATTTTTGGAATCAACCTCAACCCTGTATAGCTAACTCCAACATTACTGCATATAGAGTGTCTATGGTTGTTCCAAATAATATATATAGATGGGTCGATCTGATATGTCAAAACATTTGCATACGTGTCTATGGTATCCCAAGATTACATAATATATTAGAATACATGTATAATACAATATAAGTTAGCTAGGATATGATTAATATAGATTTGTTATCAATTTTCACGTAGCTACAACAAGCAAAAATAACCAATTTTGTTTTACCCTTAACTTCTTCGTTTTAAATCCGTTTTGAGTGAATCCAATTGTTATGGTTTCATATTGAACTTAAGTTTATGAATCTATATAGAAAAAGTATAATTTTATAGTCAGAATTACAGGTTACAAGTCATTTTTGTAAAGGTAGTCATTTCAGTCGAAAGAACGACGTCTAGATGACCATTTTGGAAAACATACTTCCACTTTGAGTTTAACCATGATTTTTGGATATAGTTTCATGTTCATAAGAAAAATCATTTCCCAGAAGAACAACTTTTAAATCAAAATTTATCATAGTTTTTAATTAACTAACCCAAAACAGCCCGCGGTGTTACTACAACGGCGTATATCCGATTTTACGGTGTTTTCGTGTTTTCCGGTTTTAAATCATTAAGTTAGCATATCATATAGATATAGAACATGTGTTTCGTTTATTTTAAAAGTCAAGTTAGAAGGATTAACTTTTGTTTGCGAACAAGTTTAGAATTAACTAAACTATGTTCTAGTGATTTCAAGTTTAAACCTTCGAATAAGATACCTGTATATGTATGAATCGAATGATGTTAAGAACATCATTACTACCTCAAGTTTTGTGGATAAACCTACTGGAAAATATAAAAATGGATCTAGCTTCAAAGGATCCTTGGATGGATTGAAAGTTCTTGAAGCAAAATCATGACACGAAAACAAATTCACGTAAGATAATCACTCGAAATAAGATTGTTATAGTTATAGAAATTGAACCAAAGTTTGAATATGAGTATTACCTTGTATTAGAAAGATATCTTACTGTAAATAAGAAAGATTTCTTGAGGTTGGATGATCACTTTACAAGATTGGAAGTAAGCTAGCAAACTTGGAAGTATTCTTGATTTTATCAAACTAGAGCTTATAGAATTTATGAAGAACACTTAGAACTTGAAGATAGAACTTGAGAGAGATCACTTAGATGAATAAAATTGAAGAATGAAAGTGTTTGTAGGTGTTTTTGGTCATTGGTATATGGATTAGATATAAAGGATGTGTAATTTTGTTTTCATGTAAATAAGTCATGAATGATTACTCATATTTTTGTAATTTTATGAGATATTTCATGCTAGTTGCCAAATGATGGTTCCCACATGTGTTAGGTGACTCACATGGGCTGCTAAGAGCTGATCATTAGAGTGTATATACCAATAGTACATACGTCTAAAAGCAGTGTATTGTACGAGTACGAATACGGGTGCATACGAGTAAAATTGTTGATGAAACTGAACGAGGATGTAATTGTAAGCATTTTTGTTAAGTAGAAGTATTTTGATAAGTGTATTGAAGTCTTTCAAAAGTGTATGAAAATATATTAAAACACTACATGTATATACATTTTAACTGAGTCGTTAAGTCATCGTTAGTCGTTACATGTAAATGTGGATTTGAAACCTTTAAGTTAACGATCATGTTAAATGTTGTTAACCCAATGTTTATTATATCTAAAGAGATTAAATTTTTACATTATAATGATATTATGATATATAATATATCTTAGTATGATATATATACAGTTAAATGTCGTTACAACGATAATCGTTACATATATGTCTCATTTCGAAATCATTAAATTAGTAGTCTTATTTTTACATATGTAGTTCATTGTTAATACACTTAATGATATATTTACTTATCATTTAACATAATTAACCAAGTGTATCAATATCTTAATATGATTCATATGTACTTAGTAAGACGTTGATATAACGATAATCGTTATATATAACATTTTCGAGTTTCTTAAATTCAATAGTCTCATTTTTATGTATATAACTCATTGTTAAAATACCTAATGAGATACTTACTTATCATAATATCATGTTAACTATATATATAATCATATATATGTCATCATATAGTTTTTACAAGTTTTAACGTTCGTGAATCACCGGTCAACTTGGGTGGTCAATTGTCTATATGAAACCTATTTCAATTAATTAAGTCTTAACAAGTTTGATTGCTTTACATGTTGGAAACACTTAATCATGTAAATATAAATTTCATTTAATATATATAAACATGGAAAAGTTCGGGTCACTACAGAGAACGCGGAAACTAGTCTCGTTAGTTTTGGACCTTCGGGTAGCGTTAAAAGTGAAAAAGGGTATATTTTGCACTTGTTGTTCATTTTGGCGGGTCGAGAGTCCAAATGGGGTTGTATGTTGATTATGTGTATACCTATATGCGTATTATAGGTAAAATCTTGCTCGGTTGCGTGTGGTGAAGATTTCGCGCATGGTTTGTAATGCTCGAGTTCACGAGGTGAGTGGAATGATTATACATGTGTGTATATAACGTATTTACTTGTACGAGATCCGATGTGGGTTTTAAGTTCGGGCGATCGATACCACATCGAGTCATTATATGATATGGGTTTAAAGTTCGGCCGTTTGATACCATGTCATATATGTGTGTGGGCGTGAAGTGTGGGTTTAAAGTTCGGGCATTCGATACCACATTACACGTGACGGGTGGGTTTAAAGTTTGGGCGTTCGATACCACTCAGGGGTTAGTGATATATTTCGTTGTACACTAACAGTTGTTGGGAACACCGATGGGAAATTCAAAGTACCATTCCCTTGTACTATTGGTTAACCATGGTTATTTTGTTGTAGTGTAGCATATTATATTGTTCGGGTTATATATATGCAATTGTTGTGCTAGCTTGTGGTATTGGAGGTTTATAGCTTTGTATTTGTGATGATAAGCTATTTGTGTTGCTAGCATGTATGCGGTATGTGAGTAAGTGTTTGCAAGTAGGTATATTATATATGTATGTGTATAATTATTGCATTCACTAAGCTTTCATAGCTTACCCTCTCGTTGTTTACATTTTTATAGATTCGCGTGGAGGTGATGGCTCGGGTAATCGTGAGAACCATTAGATTGTGTAGGTTACTTTAGAGGATGTGCTTTGGATTGATTAGGATTGAGTAGCGTATCCTTAATCGCCATGCCCGGTCTAAGTTTTGTATTAAACTAAAATGGGTCGAAATGGTCACTTGTGGTAAATTGGGTCGATGTGGATCCGGTGTTGTAAAACTAGTTTTATCATGAAAACGTGTTAGTTTTACTAACTTTATCGTGTTGTGAAAACCGTTTCGTCTAAAAGTGCCCGGAAGTGGACGATCTTTTTGTCAAAAAGGGAAAGAGTGGACAGACCACTTTGGAGTGCCGCTCCACAGTGGGGCGCGTCGTGCCGAATGCTGAACTGGCCAGATTTGATAAAAAAAAAAATTTAAGCGTTGTCGGTTGGATAACGGGTTGGGTTGTTACAAGTGGTATCAGAGCATGGTCTAAGGGAATTAGGTGACCTTGGAATAGGTGCCTAGTCTTAGACTTATTGATAGTGGTGCGTTAATTGAGGGACTTGTAGGATTATGGGTCGGATTGAGAATTGTTAGTGCCTTAGAGTAGGTGACTAACTAGGACTTGTGTTTGTCCAATGTGGGATTTTGCGGGGCCCTATTTCGTGTGTAAATTAGTACCTTATATTGCTAGTGCCTAATGTAAGTAGGCGAACTTGGACGTTGTTTTAGCGATAGTCACCTAGGTTGTAGGTTGACTTGTTGTTGTGGTGTACTTGTGTACGCTTATTATTATTGTATATTGGTGTATATATATACAGTTATCTTTTGGTGCGGTGTCCTAGAGATGAATCTATTGGAGAGATTCGCATGTTTGGCGGTTTGAGTGCTCAAGTTCACGGTAAGGACTTTGGTCATTCGAGTACTAGGAGTTATCGCGTGTTATTTTGTGTGAATGTCGTGTCAGTCCGGGTAAAGTACTTTGCGTGACCATGCGAAAATGGTAAGGTACGCAATTGTAATAGTGACTGATCACCATTATTACAACTGTGTATCTTGACATCGAGCATGACATGACGGGTACCGAGCAGAGGAAACGTGGCATGGTTGGGGTAGATTCGGGATGAATGAGGAATCTTTTAATGGTTCCTAGGTTATAGTTGTCTCGGGTGATGTGATTATTGTCACGTCGAGTTCATTGTGAGTCGGGAAGTGTTACGCTGGATTCGGTTAGTAAGTGAGCGAGCCAACTCACGAGTTTGGCGCGTGCTTAGTCACCCTAAGTAGTGGGTGTACTGTTGAGAATGTTATTGGTTTTAGTTACCCATCGTAACTAGGATGACCAATTCACGTGTGCGTGTGTACGGCGAAGACTTGAATTCCGTAATGGAATGCAATAAGTCTAATGATTGTAGTTTTGAGTTACGCTCGGTAGAGTGTGTGGTTAGAGAATCGTGTTAGGATTCTAGTTGTGAGTCGCCTTGGAATTGGCGAATCGAGGAATCTCCGGGTCATTAAACTCATGGGAGTGGGACCCATATGATGATGATTGTGTTAGTGTGTTGTGGCTTATAGAGTAACATTCCTAACGGAATACCCCTTGATGATGTGGTCGTGTCGATGTGCGAAAGAGTGTAAGACTTGGTGTTTTCAAGCATCTCTTTAGTGTTAGATGAAGGGTTACGTGAGACTATATCATTTGGAATTGTGGAAATTGCGAGTAGTGTGTGATCGCTAGGAACTTTCGATAAGACGATAAACTGTAAGGTTTTGTCGGGTGGATATGACTTCGGGTCATTACTATAGAGAGATAGGTGACATCGGGTGTATGGAACCTAAAGATCGAGTTTCTAAAATTCGGTTGATTGTGGTGGGAGTCTGCATGACACAGCGTCAGGTGCCCTCTTATACCTGCTAGTGTAATGTTCAACTCCGGTGATGGTGTGATCACTTTGTGCTTAGGGTGCCTGTGAGATACCCTTTGGAAGCATCGAAGATTTTAAATAGTGATCGACGAGTGATAGTAATTCGACGGTTGCGAAGGTCGAAGTTTAGGAGCATTGCAGTAAATACTTCTTATGAAGTGGCAGATGAGCGAATCTTGTTGCTCTTATGTGATGGACGAGTAAGGATGACCGGCGTGCCGGTGATGGACTTAATGGTGGATTAGGTCGAACGTTATGAAGAAGCGTTGATATTGCGGTCAATGCAATTATTGTGTCGGATTGGTCACTTCCCCATGAGAGTGAGCAATTGTTGATAATGGTTCGGTGCGTAGAAGGTCGGGTGATCTCGACTGTGATGCACGACTAATTAAGCGGAGTGGCATATGCCTAGTCATAGAGGCGTATTTGGGACTTTGGTGGAGTTCGCTTTGCGAATGATGAAGAGATGTTAATTATGATTTGTGGTATGACGGTGCAATGTCGTCGCTTGTACGACGTCTCAAGTGATAGTACATGTCGGCTCTGAGAGCCTAAAGTGAATTTGCGGTGATTTGATGTTTATGACCAACGGTGAGAATGGTTAGGTGTGACGTGGAATTACAATTCCGCGGGATGTTATCATCTTGGCGATGAGAATGGAGAGATAAATCCTAAGTGGGGGAGTTTTTACTGCCGCCCGAGGAATCTCCGGTGGTGTTAGATCAAGTGAAGCATAAGTATTCTTGTATAAGGTGGTCGTGCAGTACCAAGTACTGTATGAGACCAAGTGTGAAGTTTGAGATCACGGTCGTGAGAGAATGTAACTGTCGTTGCGGGTGCTCTCGTGATGTAAAATTGGGTTGGTGAGAAACCCGGATAGTGCTGTTGAGTAGGTACGAGTTTGATTTCGGTATGGATACAGTATTTTTCCTTTTGGGAAACGTGATTGTGGATATTGTCGGTGGATTATTCCACTTTATGGATGATTGTGAGGCGGGGAGTTCTATTTCCGATTGTCTCACATAGAGAAACGCGGGTTTTGCTTATTTGCGAGGGTGCATTCCCTAGTGATGCGACCCGTTAGCCGCATTGGAATGTCGAAACCATCCTTAACGGACGGTCTAGGTTGGAGGATTCACCTGACATTGGTGAAAACTTTTGAAGGTGGCATGACGAATTGCGAATTGTTGGGTTGATAATTCGCTATTGACAGGATTCTAGTACACAAATAGTTTCTATGCTAGTGCTAGGAAGCCGTATTGTATGGATGTGTTGTTGGGTTTAGGGGAGAAACCCTGTGTCAATTGTTGATGTTTTGTCTAACTTGTGGTGTATTATTGTCGTCCTGGATTAATTCAGAGACGTAAGGTCGTGTGCGGATCCATTCATGGGAAAGTTTGTATCCCTCGTGTGATTAGTTGGTGATACCAAAATTTCTTCGTTGAAGGAATGACCCGGTTGTGGAGACGAGGGGAGTTGGTTCTTGAATCGGAGAACATTCATGATTGAACGGTTGAGTGTACGTTTATGAACCGGTGAAGCACGAAGTTTTAATGCGGCATGAATCCTTCTCGATTTGGATTAATGCAAGACTTGGGTCACAGCGTAGTGGACCTAGTAGATCGCGTTGGGTGATATAGTTAAGGATGTAGCTTGTTGCGAGTTGTAGACGGGAGAACTTGAAGGGATGTTAAGTGGTAAGTGTTATCCGTAAGGATTTACTTTTACTCGGTCTTCGTCGTTTAGGATGTTGACCTTATTGTGGGACGTGGTTACTCTTGGCATTGTACTTGTGAAGGGTACACCAAAGGGGTGATATCTCGGTACGAGATTGGTTGAGTTCTTCCCGATGGGAGGGATTGAGCAAGTTTCTAGTGCTCGGATTTATGGATTTGGAAAATCGCGGATGGAGATTTAAGTTGAAAGGGGGTGATTCATCGGAAGGGTAGCTTAAGTGCGGTGTAAGATCTTCGCGTTGCGGGAAATTTCGTAGACTTCGAGTTCAAAAGTACGTCGAAGGACCATAGGATGTAGGTCCGGATGGGTTAAGTGACGAAGATCACAAGGACGTGATCGAGTTTAAGTGGGGGAGAGTTGTATGAAGTGTACGAAGCATGTACGTGTTGCTTGCTCGAACGTCGAAGGAAAACTGGACGTTGTTTGAGTCACAAGGTGTGTACGTACCTTTTCGACCCCAAATAAAGTTTGAGTTGATGTTTCAAAGCCTTACCATTGGAAAGAAAATCTTATTACGTTTCCAACGATATTTGATTCATCGAAAACGGAACTACGGTCAAAAAGTTATGGCTAAAACAAGTTACTGAAAACTGACCTGAAGGTTGGAGCGGCGCTCCACTCTTTGGCGCGGCGCTCCGATCCCGTCTGATGCGATTTTCAGCCTTTTTTAAAGGGTAAATGAGGGGTACTTTGGTCCTTTCACTTATGGACGGATTTGTGGCTTTAATATCAGTTTTAGATCCACTTTTGGATCATTTTGACATCCACACAACACTCCCAGCTTATCTTAGAGAGTGAGAGTGAGTTCTAGAGAGAGGAAGCTTGAATGGATGATGAAGATGGTGATTTTTTGCCCCAATTGGAAGCGGGTTTTGGTTCTCCTTGGTGTTTCTAGCTACTAGAGCTCGTTTTGGTGCTTGAGGTAAACCCTTATCCGAATTTCATTGTTAAGATTATTGTTTGAGTTAAGGTTTGTGTTAGTTAGTGTTATAAACCCATTTTATTGTGAAATTTGGGGGTTTTGGGTAAGATTCAAGTAAGTAAGCCTAAATGGGTGACTTAGGGTTTCGAGTGATGAAATTATGAGTTTGGGTCTTGCGTGTGTTGGTTAAACGTTAGAACACTTGTGTTGACTTGGTTTTTGGGTGTAAACTCTAATTTAGGTCAAAACGGGTCAAATGGGTATTTCGGAACAAGTAAGCTTGATTAGGTATCAAATTAAGTTTTAAGTCAAGTTTTGGTAAATCAAGTAGGTAAATACTTGATTTAAGTGTTAGTGGTTGTCTTGGAAATATAATCACTAGTCGTTAGTGATTTTGGGGCGTTTTATGACTTTGGTCAAAATGAGCAATTTGAATTGGGTCAAAATTGAGGATGACACTAATTTGAATTAATTGGATGTTAAACGCATTTGTTAAGTGTTAAATGATGCTTTTGATGTAATTACTCGCGAGAAGTGATTTTAGGTTAAAATTTGGTGTTTTAGCAATAAAGTCAAACTTGGTCAACCATGGAATGAGTTTTGTGTAAAATACGAGCTAGAATGCGTTTAAAGGTTAAAGTTGACATATTTGGGTATTTCGAGAACGCGGAAACTAGTCTCTTTAGTTTTGGGCCTTCGGGTAGCGTTAAAAGTGCAAAAGGGTATATTTTGCATTGTTGTTCATTTGGGCGGGTCGAGAGTCCAAATGGGGTTGTATGTTGATTATGTGTTTACCTATATGCGTATTATAGGTAAAATCTTGCTCGGTTGCGTGTGGTGAAGATTTCGCGCATGGTTTGTAATGCTCGAGTTCACGAGGTGAGTGGAATGATTATACATGTGTGTATATAACGTATTTACATGTACGAGATCCGATGTGGGTTTTAAGTTCGGACGATCGATACCACATCGAGTCATTATATGATATGGGTTTAAAGTTTGGGCGCTCGATACCATGTCATATATGTGTGTGGGCGTGAAGTGTGGGTTTAAAGTTCGGGCGTTCGATACCACATTACACGTGACGGGTGGGTTTAAAGTTCGGGCGTTCGATACCACTCAGGGGTTAGTGATATATTTCGTTGTACACTAACAGTTGTTGGGAACACCGATGGGAAATTCGAAGAACCATTCCCTTGTACTATTGGTTAACCATGGTTATTGTGTTGTAGTGTAGCATATTATATTGTTCGGGTTATATATATGCTATTGTTGTGCTAGCTTATGGTATTGGAGGTTTGTAGCTTTGTATTTGTGATGATAAGCTATTTGTGTTGCTAGCATGTATGCGGTATGTGAGTAAGTGTTTGCAAGTAGGTATATTATATATGTATGTGTATAATTATTGCATTCACTAAGCTTTCATAGCTTACCCTCTCGTTGTTTACATTTTTATAGATTCGCGTGGAGGTGATGGCTCGGGTAATCGTGAGAACCATTGGATTGTGTAGGTTGCTTTAGAGGACGTGCTTTGGATTGATTAGGATTGGGTAGCGTATCCCCAATCGTCATGCTCGGTCTAAGTTTTGTATTAAACTAAAATGGGTCGAAATGGTCACTTGTGGTAAATTGGGTCGATGTGGGCCCGGTGTTGTAAAACTTGTTTTATCATGAAAACGTGTTAGTTTTACTTACTTTATCGTGTTGTGAAAACCGTTTCGTCTAAAAGTGCCCGGAAGTGGACGATCTTTTTGTCAAAAAGGGAAAGAGTGGACAGACCACTTTGGAGCGCCGCTCCACAGTGGGGCGTACCGCGCCGAATGCTGAACTGGCCAGATTTGATAAAAAAAAATTTAAGCGTTGCCGGTTGGATAACGGGTTGGGTTGTTACACAAATTAATTGCATTAAATTTCATATCAATATATTATCTATAATACTATAACTAATACTGATGTTAATTATTAATATTAATATTAGTATTAATAATAATAATGAAAGTAATAATAATCTTATTATAACAACTATATTTTAATTTGTTAATATATTATTAATTATATAATATTTAATAATCATATACCATTTTATATAGTAACTCTTATTGATTCTTTATTATTTAATTTTACATATATTATTATACATAGATCTCATATGTCTTTATATATAGAGTCAGTTTAAATTGTACTTAATTATATTGTATCTCATTTTACATAACTAATTCCAATGTTTAAATTATATTTTATAATTTCAAATTACTACATATATTTACATTTATATATATATATATATATATATATATATATATATATATATATATATATATATATATATATATATACACACACATATACATATTTATTTACAAACAGTTGTTCGTGAATCGTCGGGGATAGTCAAAGGTTAACTGAATCCATGAAAACAGTTCAAGAATTTTTGAGACTCAACATTACAGACTTTGCTTATCGTGTCGAAATCATTTAAAGATTAAGTTTAAATTTGATCGGAAATTTTTCGGGTCGTCACAGATTCAGTCATTGCAGGTGGTTTGGTTGCCGGTTCTCTTGTTGTTAAAGCAAAAAAGTTGCCCACTACTGCTTCACGGATGATGGGTTGCGCTAACTTTTTCTTGTACTTTGATGGTGATGTTTTTGTTAGAATTCCGTTCAATATTTTAATTGCCATCTTTTCAGAAATAGCATCTTCCTCATCTTCCTCTTCATCCTTTATTTCGTTGCTTAAGAAAAAATCGTTATCTTCCTCTTGCTCTGAATCATCAATTGAAATACCCAAATGTTCTAGCAATTTGGAAAGTTGTTGTTTCCTCATCTTCTGCTTTTTCAATGTCCGTTTTGTTTTGCTTACTGATGACTTCTTGAATTGTACAACTTGTGGTCATCGTCTCACTTGCAAAATTCTTGACTTAGGCGTATCAGTTGTCAATTTTTTGAAATGCGTGACCATTTCCGTTATTATTCACTCTGGTATCTCTCCGCTTACATGCTCATTTTATTCTTCTATGTTTTCTTCTGGTATATCTTCAATTAAAGTCCCCAAGTTGTTTCCATTTGTGTACTTATTGAAGGTATATCAACTGCTTAGGTGTTCTCTTGGTATTCTTTGGAACGGATGGCACCATATGTGGGTACGTATTTCCTACTAGCGTCAATACATATCAATACAGTAATATAACTACTCTGTGTGATGAGGTGACTTGCCAATTGATGTTTATCCTCGGGATGAATCCCTGCAGACCCGGTTCAAGACCTAGAAGTTGTAGGGTGGCTTTATCAATCATCCGGGACTAGAATGTGAGTTGGCCCGTTTAGCGCTTTATAGCTATGCGGTTCAGTTATAGTGATAGAAAATACTGTGTGAGAGAAAGATAGTGTGTTCTCTGCCATAATTTCAATTGATTTGTAAAGTGATGGCCTAGGTGGCTTATTTATAGGCATAAATGCTCTGTGATATTTAGAGACTTCTGTCATGCTGCTATTGATTAATTTGTACGAGGTTTGTGTAACCAACTTTATTGTTAAATAGTGACGTGGTATTTGTATACTTACGTGTTTATTTAAGGGCTTAAGCATATAAAGCTGTCTTCAGGGCTTACACAAAACGCTGGGCAGCCTGACAAGTAATTTATTTACTGTTCTTAATGAAACATGCTGAACGGATAATAATAGAAACTGGTTTAAACACTGTTTTTGTGTATAGAACCTTTTCTTCGTACAGAAATGATGTTTTTATGCTTGTAACCATATGATACACACTATTAAGTGATGAGAACTATTGATCATTAATAACATTAAATATGTCACTAATCGAGTTAGTGACCAACATAGGTTGGTCACTGCTCGTCACTATAGATCCTTCTCAAAACATTATAAGAGACCAAAATACTAAAGTTGGTTACTATAGTACCATTTGTTTGGTCACTAATATCATATAGTGAGGATTTGTTTTTAATGGTAACTAAATAGCATTATTAGTGACCGTTGGTACAATTTTCCGTATAGCGGGTGTAAGGTACCAGTACAGAACAATATCCACCTAGCGTGGAGCGATAGTATATTGATTGATGTTTGCCCTCGAGAAATAATCCCTATAGAACCGAAACACGGATGAGAGATCCGTGGGGTGGCCTCAATCAATCTGTGGATCAATCTGTAATTGATCCGTCTAGCATTTTGCTCCTAAGCGGTTAATGTTTTAAAGTGAAAAAGAACTGTGTGAGAGAGAAAGTGTACTTCTCTCAGACTGAAGTTCAGATGTCAAATGTGGTGACCTAAGGGGTCTATTTATGGGCGTAGAATGTCTGAAATTCTCGGGAAACACGTGTCAAATGCTGATTAATTTAGTTATGCGAAATATCTGGAACCGACTTTTGTGTGGCTGACGTGGCTGTGTGCCGCTCACGCACCTAATAAAAGGGCTTAAGCATTGAAGCTGCCTGCAGGACTTACACATGACGCTGGACGACCTGCTGAGCACTGGACGACAAATGCTAAAAACTGCCAAATATTGTTATCTTTTATGCTTTCTGTTGGTACGATTTTTCGTATAGCAGGTGTAAGGTACCAGTACAAAACAATATCTGCCTAGCGTGGAGCGATAGTATGTTGATTGATGTTTTTCCTAGGGAAATAATCCCTGCAGACCTGGAACACGGATGAGAGATCCGTGGGGTGGCCTCAATCAATCTGTGGATCAATCTGTAATTGATCCGTCTAGCGTTTTGCTGCTAAGCGGTTAATGTTTTAGAGTGAGAAAGAACTATGTAAGAAAGAAAGTGTACTTCTCTCTGACTGAAGTTCAGATGAGAAATGTAGTGACCCAGGGGGTCTATTTATAGGCGTAGAATGTCCGAAATTCTCGAGATACACGTGTCAAATGCTGATTAAATCTGTTGGGCGAAATATCCGGAACCGACTTTGGTGTTGCTGACGTGGCTGCCTATCACTCACGCGCCTAGTAAAAGGGCTTAAGCATTGAAGCTTCCTGCAAGGCTTACGCATGACGCTCGGTGGCCTGCTGAACGCTCGGCTGCAAATGCTAAAATCTGCCAAGTATTGCCATCTTTTATGCTTTTTGATCCATTCTGCTGTATAAAAATGATGTTTTTATGTGTGTATCCCCTAGGATACACCATTAGTGATCAAATAATAAGTCGTCACTAAAACATTGTTGATCATATATTTAAACTCAACCAAAGTTTTGCACAAAAAGAAAGCTTAATAAGGTGGTCTAATACTTTAAAGCAACAAGAGGTCACATGAACCAGGATTACCTACAAATGATATACATAGAATCTATACAACAACAATGCATAAACCTTCTCCACCAAAAAGGATTTCAACTTTTGATATTATCCTGTTTTGACTGCATTCTAAGTTGTCAGTCAATCACTATATGAAATATATACAAATAAGTCAAAAAGTTAACAACTATCAAGATACTTAAAATGATAAATTCAATACATACATCACAACTGTGTATTTAAACTAAATGCTCATACATAGATCTAATAATATAAGCTTTTCTTCGGAGGATCAAAAAGGTTCCACTTCAAAAAATCTTAACTTGCCGAAGGTAGATTTTTAATGAGTGTGGAAAATATTCTTAAAACAAAGACAATCAACAAACAGAACTACACATTTACTCTATGCACAACCTCAATTTATGGTCATCTTAACAGCTTCCCCAGGTTTTGATGTCACTTCTACTCTTTCAAATAGCCCAAGAATTGGGACCAAAATTAGTTAGCAGAGATGTAGCGACCCGTCCAAATCCACCTAGACAAATACATCAACATATGGTCCCATTGCGAGGTACTGAACTCTATATGATACGTTTTGTAAACATTGCATTCATTTTAAAAGACAAACTTGCTTCAAAATATAACCTTTCTATACAAATGATATATGATTCCAATAATATGAATAACTAATCTATCATTGACTTAATAACAGTCTTTTTGAACTTAAACAATTTGAATGCAATGTCTTTTGAAATATGCCATGAACGACTCTAAGTAATATCTTTAAAATGAGCAAATGCACAGTGGAAGATTTCTTTAATACCTGAGAATAAACATGCTTAATAGTGTCAACCAAAAGGTTGGTGAGTTCATAGGTTTATCATAAACAATCATTTCAATAATTTCAATAGACCACAAGATTTCATTTTCATAAATAATCCTCAGGAACACCCATCTGCAAAATCCATTCATACGAATAAACACCTGGTAACCGACATTAACAAAAATGCATATAGAATATCCCTAATATACAGAATTAACACATATGTATAATAATTGAAGTACTAAAGCATCCAAACTCTCAGGATGGGGGTCATTAGTGCCGTAGATCTATCTTTAGGATTCGTGTCAATTAGTGGCCAGTTCACTAATTCTTAGGTTACCAAGCTAAAGGGGTGATATCCGGTATAATAATTCAGTCGTAGAATGTTTTGAAGTACCCGTCCTAATCCATCTGGACGAAGTCTTCAACAGCTGGTCCCATTGCGAGGTTCTGACCTCTATATGCCATGAACGACTCCATGTAATACGAGCAAATGCACAGCGGAAGATTTCTTTCATACCTGAGAATAAACATGCTTTAAAGTGTCAACCAAAAGGTTGGTGAGTTCATAAGTTTATCATAAAATAATAAAATTCTGTAATTTTGATAAACCACAAGATTTAAATGCTGCATGGTACAAATGGGCCCGAATCCTATACCCACCTGTAATGTACATGCGATATCTTTTAAATACAGTACACCTTTCTCGTGTACGAAATCATCTTTCATAAATCTTAGTAACCGTACACATATTCCATGCACAAAAATAACATACACATAACCTGTGTATAAGATCATTCTCTCGATACATAACATTCACTCCAATTGGTGGCAATTATCATGTCCACATAATTCAATGGTGACAATTATCATGTCCACATAATTCAATGGTGGCAATTATCATGTCCACATAATTCAACAATAATCCGCAGAACTTCTGTCTGCATAATAATTCATTCGAGGAATGTTTTGCTTGTGTCTATCTTGTCAAACATTTATAAAAATATTTCATGTATTCGCAGTTCAGAATATATTTCAAAAGCATTTAATAAAGCAGTTGTAAAAACAGCGCATGTATTCTCAGTCCCAAAAATATAAAGAGCAAAAGGGAGCAAATAAAACTCACCATAATGTATTTTATAGTAAAAATACATATGACGTCATTTAACAAGAGTAGGGTTGACCTCGGATTCACGAACCTATATCATTTGCGTATATATTAAAATATATAATCGTAATCGAACAAGTTTGGATATTATATCTTAAATTATATACTATATATATTTAGTTTGTGTATATGTTCAAAATGCTTAATATTTATATAATTATATCAATATATATTTGATTAATATTTTAATAAAATACCTAATATGTTATATATGAATATTTATATAAATTTTGTTAATATGATTAAAATATACTTATAACCTTAATAATAATCTTAAAACTTTTATTTTCCTAAACATTATTATTTTTAATAATAATGATACTTTTAAATTTAAATAAAAAGATAAGTTTACTAATAATGATAATTCTAATTTTAGTCTTCATGATAATATTACTAATTTTTAAGGATAAGAGTCATTATGTTAATCATAATAAGGATAATATTATTTTTAGTAATAATGTTAATCTTAATAATCAGTAGTAATAATAAAAATAATAATAATCACACTAAAAGTAATAATAATAACTACCTTACTAGAAAAAGATCCAAAAAGAATAACTGCCCCTGCCCGAACGCGAACCCACGACCTCTCGGTTAAACCTAACACCCGTTAACCATTGCTCTGTTGCTTCTTAACTAATTTATATCCCATTTAAATTTTTATAACCCGTTTAATTCCTTTCAATTTCTTCTTCAATTTGGCCCAATAGTAAATAGGCTACAACCCAACCAAAACATGGCAGCCCAACTTGAAAAACATTTGGCCCAATAAAAAATGGATCTCGGCCTAAAGTAATAACATAACCAAACCCAATATCATCTTTAGGTTAAATTGAACGGTGGTGTATTTGGAGTATTCACTCGACACAGACCACACCACAAGGATCGATTCGGTTTGGTTGATTCCATCAAGCAACAAATCATCATCATTCAGTTCATTAATCATCAACATCAACCGATCCAAAGTTAGGTCATAGATGGTTAGCAGGTTAATCGGTTCACTTATCATTCTCTCATTATTAAATCCCTCTATTTATTTTGTATAATTATTTTAATTGGAATCGAACACAACCAGTAACAGTCAAAAGGTTTCAATTGATGTTGATAATGAATCATGGTATTTTAAATGGGTGGTGATGGTAAATTGTTGGGATCGAATAATTAGAAAACAAAAAGTAGTAGATAGTCTAATGACGTTTGGTTCTAGGTCTCGATTCAACAGAGTTTTCGAAGTTCTAACATCCACAATTAACCAATATAGAGAGGAGTAGGTTGTGATGGTGGTGTCTGTAGTTATGATGGTTTGATTCACCAACAGAAAACATCGAGCAGCAAGGCAGTAATAAAATCAGGGTGTTTGACTTCGGTTATCGTAGAATTAGGAATAGAATATCGAGCAGTGATGGTTTCAAAGTAATTAAGGGTGTTGTATGGTTCACGATGGTTGTTTAACCGAATCAATAAAATAATGAAAAGTATCAATTGATCGGTTCTTGTTGATAGTTAATGGTGGTGTTGCAGGTGGCTTCGGTGGTGGTTAGACAACAGAAAAAAAAAAACACAACAGCAGTAGCAACCATTAGTTGCAAATAATAGTAGTTTTGAATGTGGTTTATGGCTAAATAGAAGCAGCAACAAAACGAATAATGATGGTTGTTTTAGCCTTCGATGTTACAGCAACAAATGAGGACCCAGATGGTAGCAGTAACGTTGATGTGGTGTGTGGCGTCATCGTATAACAGCAGTCCTAGTGAAGTGGACGTTCATAGCCTTGGTGGTTTTGGTGAGCTCATCCGAACAAGAATAATCATAAACGAAATTCGCTCGAATAGGATGAGGAAAATATTGATGATAATAGTTCAGTGATGGAATGGGATGGTGGTGTTCGATGATGTACAGCAAAACCGGAATGATGAGGTTTATGAGAGTGACGATTTAAATGGTAGTCGGGTTGTGGTGTTTTAAGTGTGGTTGTTTTAATGGTGATGGGTGGCGTTTAAAGGGTGATGGTGGTATAATATGGTGGTTTAAGCTCATCATACAAAAGTAACCAAAACAAGTTGCAAATTTTCTTAAGAATAGAGCTCGTTTGGGTGTTCTTCAAATTTCAGTTTAATTTCAATTATATGGAAACTGATAAGGGTGTTTGAAAGTGATAATTGATGTTAGTACAAGTGATTTTGATTATTTTGTTTGCATTGAGAATTCGATTCCTAAAGTTACCATTATACAGACATGAAGGACGAACTAATGAAATATGATGTTGAAATGCAACAGCATTTGATACTTTATGAGTTTAATAATTCACAATTTGATACTGGTCAAACGCCTTTTATATTTCATATATATAAGGTTTGTAATTTTTAATAAAATTAAATACTAGTAATACAGTTTATAAAATTTAAATAATAAAAATACTAATGATATTAATAATAATCAGAATATTTTTAATAATAATAATATTATTAAGATAATTGAGTAATAATAATAATACTTTTAATTTTATTAATGAATATACTAATAATTTAAATAGGAATAATAATAATATTTATGATATCACAATAGTAACTAAAATCATATTCTTATTACTAATTTTAATGTTTATTAGAAATAATAACAATACTATTAATAATAATGTAATATTCTAAATTTGTAAGTAAATTTATATGTTTCAACTTTTATATTTATATATAATACATATATTAATATTAGTTTTAACATTAATAACAATAATGAAAGTAATACTAATAATATTGTTACTAGTGATAATGATGACTATTACTATAAATTGTATATCAATAATCAATAATTTTATTAATAACAATAATACTACTTGTAATAATACTAATAATACTAATATTGATAATAATGAAAGTAATATTATTAATATTAATGTTACTATAACAACTATATTTTTATCTTGTAATTTAATATATTAATATTACATGTTATGATATTTTATAATTATATCATATATTTTATATTTTGGTACATACATAATATTTAATATTTATATCTTCCAATATATCACAGTATCCATATAGTCAATAATCATATATATATAATTATGTTTTTAAATATCAAGTTTTAAATTATCTTAGGTTATCTGTCATAATACTAAATCACATAATAATTTAATTAATAATTTTTATTTATTTACATATATACTTATTTATATGTACATCTTCATTTACAACAATTTGTTCGTGAATCGTCGGGAATAGTCAAAGGTTCACTGAATCCATATAAGTAGTTCAAAGGTCAAATGTATGCATGAACACAGTTCAAAATTTATAAGACTTTAACATTACAAACTTTGCTTATCGTGTCGGAAACATACAAAGATCAGGTTTAAATTTGGTCGAAAATTTCTTGGTCGTCACAGTACCTACCCGTTAAAGAAATTTCGTCCCGAAATTTGATTGAGGTGGTCATGGTTAACAATAAAAATGTTTTCATGTCAAATATGAGTTGATAAATAGAGTTTTATCATCATTGAGTAGTGTGGATAAAACGATTTGTTTATGTGAAGAGTACAAATGAAGCTATCACAAAAGATTGAGATATAGATTTAACTTTTGACGTAATCAGGGTTGAATTTAGAAAATAAGATGTATCTTAACTTTTGACATTGTCTTGGTTGAATTCCGGAATTCAAGAGATTTAAAGAAAATCTTCGAAATCTAAAAGATTTGATTCTTCGGTGAGTAAGGAAATTAAGATCTCTATAATTAAATACGGTGATCTGCCTCGATTACTCTATCTGATATTTCCATTATAAATTAAGCTTTTCCGTTCCATTATTTTCACCATTCCTATACTTTCTTTCTTAGTTCATACATCCAAAAGATTATGAAAATGCTTAATCCAGTTCTAATCCTTGATATTTTCTTATTTATCATTTCTGTCATCCTTCTTTTGAATCTTCTACCAGAAAAATCTGTTTACTTCTACTATTACCTTGGGATGATACTATTCTTAATTCTACCGTGTCTTTATGTTGCTATTCGTATATCCACGGTTTGTAGCCTCCGTGTTGTTATTGGGCTTTATATTTTTTCTTATATTTTGGAGTTCTTTGTCTTTTTATTATCTTCTCGATCTCTAGTAAAGCAAGTAACGGTCCAGAATTCATAAGTATGGAAATTCGAATGAACTTAATGTTCTAACAAGAAAGAACGTAATAGCACGATTTGATTTTCAAATTAATCAACATCACGGAAGATAGAACCATCAAGAATACATTTTCTTGATATGTTCAGAAGTTATGTAGAATGAAAGAGCTATGTAACATGGCACATGATGATGGTATGATCTACTGTGAATCATCATGTCCCATTAGAAACTCAGCATGACTTACTGTAATATAATCACGTTGATCAAGTGTCATTATATTATACTAACTCATTCATCAATTTCCAACACTACTTCAAAATCATTCATAATTCAAACTCAATTTTTTAAGAAATTTAGAAACTAAAGTAGTTTCCTTTATGATATAATATAGATAGCACGAAGAGATAAATAATTTCAGACGAGAATATTTATGAAAATATCTTCAGAAATATCGAAGATATTTATGATGATATTTTGGGATTTCTAAGTTCGATGGTTGATGAAGAAAGATTTTTCGTAAGATTTTAACATGAGTACGGAGTAAGATATTCGTTAAAGGTTTCATCGGATCTAAAATTACCCGGTTTCTTTGAGTATATGGTATGGTCTTTGTATTTGGCCTTGGTCTCCTTCATGGTTTGCTCAATCTGTTTTTCAGTACCAAACTTTCTATCGAGCGTTCCTAACACTCTCTTCTTTATCACCAACCTTTTGGCCGTTTAGACCATCTACAGTTTTTTTTTCTGTTTCCTCTGCATTTAATGCTACGATGTCTGAATCATAGGTTATCAATCCGAGGTGGTTTCAGGAGAATTGTGTTTTTAGATGATTAAACGCTGATGGTAATATGGTGGAATATAAAAGGTTTCCCGATAACAATAAAAGATCACACATATATATCAAGGTGATAATAAGGTTGTTTCGAATGAAAAGTCAAAGTTGACTAGTTGGAGCTGTGACAAAATTTGCTACTTTGAAAGGAATCACCAAGTTATTTTGGGTAATAATAACACTAAAGGAATTAGCACAGATACGTGTTAAATGTTTACTCAGGTTCTGAGTGTTTTTAGGTGCATAACTATACGCATCAATCTTTTCTTCCGTAGATGAAGTACGGTTGGTTCATCCTCTCGATTAAGGTGTTTTTCAAGAATCATGAAAGGTTTGAACGCAGATTGTAATCGTCAAGATACAAATGAGGTTTAAGATAAAATCAAGTGGCAAACTTGAAGAATTATTTAATTTCATATGTTATAATCAATATTTTAATTCAGTTTGATTGTCCAATGTTCTTAGTCCACAGTCGATAGTCCACAATTAGCAGTTCAATAATTTAATATATAATATTAGAATTAATTAATATGTATCGTGACCCGTGTACATGTCTCAGACTCGATCACAACTCAAACTATATATATTATTGTAGAATCAACCTCAACCCTATATAGCTAACTCCCACATTACTGCATATAGAGTGTCTATGGTTATTCCAAATAATATATATAGATGCGTCGATATGATATGTCAAAACCTTGTATACGTGTCCCGATATTTAAAGTGCGTAAAATAAATAACAGAAATTAAATGACGATAAATAAAATTGCGAGAATTTAAATTGCGATAAATAAATTATGATAATTAAATTACAATAAATTGTAATAAATAAAATGTAATATGGAGTTAATCAGTTAGCTAGGAACAGTTAGCGTGGATTCTTATCAAAATTCTTCTCATAATTAAATTATTTTTTTCTAACAAGTTTTATTTTTTTTTTTGTCCAATGTTTTCTTCATTATGCCACTTGTTGGATTCTGATAGGTCAAAATCCAAATATGAAATTGAATAAAAATGGTTATTCTGCGGTGAACGGATACGTATATCTGTGGGTGTAAGTAGGATAGTAAATGAATTCGAAGAATGTACAGTGTAACTTATTAATGTGAAATCTAAATATTTCTCGGGTATTACCTACCCGTTAAAATAATTTCACCATTAATCGTTTATACAAAAGAATTTTTAATTACAATCTTTATGAAAATATACATACATATATATTCTCTTCAGATGTAATCATGGATTTCATGAGTCAATATGATATTAAACTCATTTGATTTACTGTTAGAACAAGAATATATAATCTCTAAAACATTAGAGATTACATAATCGCTATGTCAAACGAAGATAAATGATGTAGAACGTCATGTAGAATGATGATTATACTCGGGGTACAGAATGAGATGTCGAAGCTGGTGATGTAGATGTTGTTGTTGGTGGTACTAGTGCTGTTGGTGCTGAGTCTGATGATGTTACTGGTGTTGGTGATACAGCTGGTGCTTGCAAATTGTGTACCGTGCTCTCTAAAGTTAACACTCGAGCTCGGAGTTCTTTAACTTCTTCTACTAACCCTGGTTGGTTATCAGTGTGAGGTAGAGGTCGGATATCTTCTCTAGTTCCGTTAATTGTAGCCTCAAGACAAAAAATTCTTGCAAAAAGGGTATAAACGGTGTTGCGAACAGGTTCGCCGGTGAGCGGGTTGAGTACTCCAAGGTTAGGTGGTAGATTCGGTTCATGATATGGAGTACATTCTTCCCTTCTCCATAGGGTGAGTATGTCGCGAACCCACCCCCATTTTATCCAGTAATCACGGTAGTTGATTGGTTGGTGTGCTCCTGTTACGCTATCTTCGGAGTCAGAGGAACGTGGTCGATTCGTAGAGGCCATCTTACGCGATCACAGAAAAGATTTTTAGTATGAAGAGTTTAGTGACAGCAATTGATAGTTGAATGTATTCTCAATGCATAATATGCATAGACATATATAGTACCAGGATCCCTTAAATTACAGAGAAATTTACGACAGATATTAGGCAAGGTCTACAGTAACAGATACGCTAAGATATGAATTTTGTCTATACACTATTCATGCAATCAATGCAGTAAAACGTGCCTAGACTAAGAATAATAAGCAGATAATTTCCTAAGGATGATAAGCAGATGATTTCCGACAAAAATGATAAGCAAAATTTTTGACATGCAGACACGGTCGAAGTCCAGACTCACTAATGCATCCTAACGACTATCAGTTAGACACATTAATGCAAGACCTGGTTCGCTAAGACCACCGCTCTGATACCAACTGAAAGGACCCATCCTAATCCATCTGGACGAAGTCTTCAACAGCTGGTCCCATTGCGAGGTTCTACCTCTATATGCCATGAACGACTCCATGTAATACGAGCAAATGCACAGTGGAAGATTTCTTTCATACATGAGAATAAACATGCTTTAAAGTGTCAACCAAAAGGTTGGTGAATTCATAAGTTTATCATAAAACAATAAAATTCTGTAATTTTGATAGACCACAAGATTTAAATGCTGCATGGTACAAATGGGCCCGAATCCTATACCCACCTGTAATGTACATGCGATATCTTTTAAATACAGTACACCTTTCTCGTGTACGAAATCATCTTTCATAAATCTTAGTAACCATACACATATTCCGTGCACAAAAATAACATACACATAACCTGTGTATAAAATCATTCTCTTGATACATAACATTCACTCCAATTGGTGGCAATTATCATGTCCACATAATTCAATGGTGGCAATTATCATGTCCACATAATTCAACAATAATCCGCAGAACTTCTGTCTGCATAATAATTCATTCGAGGAATGTTTTACTTGTGTCTATCTCGTCAAACATTTATAAAAACATTTCATGCATTCGCAGTTCAGAATATATTTCAAAAGCATTTAATAAAGCAGTTGTAAAAACAGCGCATGTATTCTCAGTCCTAAAAATATAAAGAGTAAAAGGGAGCAAATGAAACTCACCATAATGTATTTTGTAGTAAAAATACATATGACGTCATTTAACAAGAGTAGGGTTGACCTCGGATTCACGAACCTATATCATTTGCGTATATATTAAAATATATAATCGTAATCGAACAAGTTTGGATATTATATCTTAAATTATATACTATATATATTTAGTTTGTGTATATGTTCAAAATGCTTAATATTTATATAATTATATCAATATATATTTGACTGATATTTTAATAAAATACCTAATATGTTATATATGAATATTTATATAAATTTTGTTAATATGATTAAAATATACTTATAACCTTAATAATAATCTTAAAACTTTTATTTTCCTAAACATTATTATTTTTAATAATAATGATACTTTTAAATTTAAATAAAAAGATAAGTTTACTAATAATGATAATTCTAATTTTAGTCTTCATGATAATATTACTAATTTTTAAGGATAAGAGTCATTATGTTAATCATAATAAGGATAATATTATTTTTAGTAATAATGTTAATCTTAATAATCAGTAGTAATAATAACAATAATAATAATCACACTAAAAGTAATAATAATAACTACCTTACTAGAAAAAGATCCAAAAAGAATAACTGCCCCTGCCCGAACTCGAACCCACGAACTCTCGGTTAAACCTAACACCCGTTAACCATTGCTATGTTGCTTCTTAAATGATTTATATCCCATTTAAATTTTTATAACCCATTTAATTCCTTTCAATTTCTTCTTCAATTCGGCCCAACAGTGAATAGGCTACAACCCAACCAAAACATGGCAGCCCAACTTAAAAAACATTTGGCCCAATAAAAAATGGATCTCGGCCTAAAGTAATAACATAACCAAACCCAATATCATCTTTAGGTTAAATTGAACGGTGGTGTATTTGGAGTATTCACTCGACACAGACCACACCACAAGGATCGATTCGGTTTGGTTGATTCCATCAGGAAACAAATCATCATCATTCAGTTCATTAATCATCAGCATCAACCGATCCAAAGTTAGGTCATCGATGGTTAGCAGGTTAATCGGTTCACTTATCATTCTCTCATTCTTAAATCCCTCTATTTATTTTGTATAATTATTTTAATTGGAATCGAACACAACCAGTAACAGTCAGAAGGTTTCAATTGATGTTGATAATGAATCATGGTATTTTAAATGGGTGGTGATGGTAATTTGTTGGGATCGAATAATTAGAAAACAAAAAGTAGTAGATAGTCTGATGACGTTTGGTTCTAGGTCTCGATTCAACAGAGTTTTCGAAGTTCTAACATCCACAATTAACCAATATAGAGAGGAGTAGGTTGTGATGGTGGTGTCGGTGGTTACGATGGTTTGATTCACCAACAGAAAACATCGAGCAATAAGGCAGTAATATAATCAGGGTGTTTGACTTCGGTTGCCGTAGAATTAGGAATAGAATATCGAACAGTGATGGTTTCAAGGTAATTAAGGGTGTTGTATGGTTCACGATGGTTGTTTAACCGAATCAATAAAATAATGAAAAGTATCAATTGATCGGTTCTTGTTAATAGTTAATGGTGGTGTTGCAGGTGGCTTCGGTGGTGGTTAGACAACAGAAAAAAAAAAAAAACACAACAGCATTAGCAACCATTAGTTGCAAATAATAGTAGTTTTGAATGTGGTTTATGGCTAAATAGAAGCAGCAACAAAATGAATAATGATGGTTGTTTTAGCCTTCGATGTTACAGCAACAAATGAGGACCCAGATGGTAGCAGTAACGTTGATGTGGTGTGTGGCGTCATCGTATAACAGCAGTCCTAGTGAAGTGGATGCTCATGGCCTTGGTGGTTTTGGTAAGCTCATCCGAACAAGAATAATCATAAACGAAACTCGCTCGAATAGGATGAGGAAAATATTGATGATAATAGTTCAGTGATGGAATGGGATGGTGGTGTTCGATGATGTACAGCGAAACCGGAATGATGAGGTTTATGAGAGTGACCATTAAAATGGTAGCCGGGTTGTGGTGTTTTAAGTGTGGTTGTTTTAATGGTGATAGGTGGCGTTTAAAGGGTGATGGTGGTAGAATATGGTGGTTTAAGCTCATCATACAAAAGTAACCAAAACAAGTTGCAAATTTTCTTAAGAATAGAGCTCGTTTGGGTGTTCTTCAAATTTCAGTTTAATTTCAATTATATGGAAACTGATAAGGGTGTTTGAAAGTGATAATTGATGTTAGTACAAGTGATTTTGATTGTTTTGTTTGCACTGGAATTCGATTCCTAAAGTTACCATTATACAGACATGAAGGACGAACTAATGAAATATGATGTTGATATGCAACAGCATTTGATACTTTATGAGTTTAATAATTCACAATTTTGTATTTAACTGAATGTTAACATGTATTATTGATTCCCACTGGTCAAACGCCTTTTATATTTCATATATATAAGGTTTGTAATTTTTAATAAAATTAAATACTAGTAATACAGTTTATAAAATTTAAATAATAAAAATACTAATGATATTAATAATAATCAGAATATTTTTAATAATAATAATATTACCAAGATAATTTAGTAATAATAATAATAATAATACTTTTAATTTTATTAATGAATATACTAATAATTTAATTAGGAATAATAATAATATTTATGATATCACAATAGTAACTAAAATCATATTCTTATTACTAATTTTAATGTTTATTAGAAATAATAACAATACTATTAATAATAATGTAATATTCTAAATTTGTAAGTTAATTTATATGTTTCAACTTTTATATTTATATATAATACATATATTAATATTAGTTTTAACATTAATAACAATAATGAAAGTAATACTAATAATATTGTTACTAGTGATAATGATGACTATTACTATAAATTGTATATCAATAATCAATAATTTTATTAATAACAATAATACTACTTGTAATAATACTAATAATACTAATATTGATAATAATGAAAGTAATATTAATAATATTAATGTTACTATAACAACTATATTTTTATCTTGTAATTTAATATATTAATATTACATGTTATGATATTTTATAATTATATCATATATTTTATATTTTGGTACATACAGAATATTTAATATTTATATCTTCCAATATATCACAATATCCATATAGTCAATAATCATATATATATAATTATGTTTTTAAATATCAAGGTTTAAATTATCTTAGGTTATCTGTCATAATACTAAATCACATAATAATTTAATTAATAATGTATATTTATTTACATATATACTTATTTATATGTACATCTTCATTTACAACAATTTGTTCGTGAATCGTCGGGAATAGTCAAAGGTTCACTGAATCCATATAAGTAGTTTAAAGGTCAAATGTATGCATGAACACAGTTCAAAATTTATGAGACTTTAACATTACAAACTTTGCTTATCGTGTCGGAAACATACAAAGATCAGGTTTAAATTTGGTCGAAAATTTTCGGGTCGTCACACTCGGATTCACGAACCTATATCAGTTATATATATATTAAAACATATAGAAAGTTTATATATTAATATTATTAATATACTTGTTATATTTAATGATTCATATGTTATATTAATAACTAAATTAAATATAACTATTTTATATATTTTAATTAAAAAATTAATATTTATATAACAGATTTTTATTAAATTATATAATATATGTCATTTATTATAATTATTATACATTAATGTTTAGAAATATTATATAATGTATTAAAATTAATATTTATATATATATATATATATAAATATATATATAATATCTTAAAATGTATTTATATAGTTATGAGATACGTACTATATAATTATAGATACTAACATTTTATTAAGAAAAATAGTATGTAATATTAATATAGTTATGAGATATGTAATAAATATATTTTTATATAAATATCATTTGTTTGTTAAAATAATTAATATAAAATACTAAAATAATAATAATAATAATAATAATAATAATAATAATAATAATGATAATAATAATAAAAATAATGATAAAAATAATAAAAATAATGATAAAAATAATAATAATAATAATAATAATAATAATGATAATACTAATAATAATGATAATAATAATATTAATAATGATAGAAATAATAATAATAATGATATTTTATTTAAATCATAACCTTAACATTATTTTTAACTAAATCATAATACTTATACTTATTATTTCATAATCATATAATAATATCAATAAAGATAATAATTATTATTATTATTATAATAGTCATAATAATAGTAATAATAAAAATAATAATAATAATAATAATAATAATAATAATAATAATAATAATAATAATAATAATAATAATAATAATCATAATAATAGTAATAGTAATAATTATAATGATAAGAAAAATAATATACCATCATTATCATCATCATCTCATTATCATCACCATCATAATCATTATCATGATCATCACTATCATCATTTCGTTAACTACATCATCATCTTAACATTTCCATCATCGACATCATTATCGTGATCATCATCATTCTTTATCATCATCAACGAACATCATCACCATAACATAATCATCACCATCGTTATCATCTTTCATCATCTTCTTCGTTGTTTCTTCTTCATCACCATCATCAAACTATCATCGTCATCGTGTTATTGTTGCATGTTCAAGATAGCAGCAAGTGTTGTGGGTTTTGATGATGGTAAACGAAAATAGAAACGGAAGCTAATAGCAGCAGCAATACAGTAGAATTGCAGGTGGTGGTGAGTGGTGGTTTGCGTTGGTGAAACAGAAAAGGCAGCAGCAAAACCATACGACAGTAGTAGCCTGTGGTTTGTGGTGGTTTTGGTCGTGATGGTGACGGTCAAAAACATAAACAGAAACAGAAATCTTGTAGCAGGTTTTGTGGGTTTCTTGTCGACTGAAAATAGAAAATGAGGTAGTGGTGGTAGCTCGATAGTGGTGGCGGTTTATGGTGGTTGAAGATTGAAGAAGAAGGGTTGAAGATGGCGGTTACAGGGGATGGGTGGTTCGAAATAGAAACAGTAAATAGCAGGTGCAGTAGTTTATAAAATGATCTTGGTGATGGTTGTCTTGTTGACAACAGTCGGAAAGGAGAAAAATATATGGGTATGTTCAATTAATAACATAAGGAGTAATATATATATATATATATATATATATATATATATATATATATATATATATATATATATATATATATATATATATATATATATATATATATATATGATGTTTGAATCGAATAAGTGGAAATGGAGTTGGGGTTTTCAAGTGATGGTTGTGGGTCTCGGTTAGTACCAGTAAAAAGAAGGAACATAGAAAATGATATAAGTATTCATGTATGTGTTGATGATGCATGTATATGTAGGGTTAGAGTATTACAAAGAAATAAAACAATCATCAATTAGCAATAGTAACAAGATGGTGACTTGGGTAGTATTCTCCAAAACAATGAACGAAAAGGAGTAATAATAAGGTAGCGTAGTGATAATGTATATATATTATAATGTATCTAATTTTGATTATAGAAGAGTCATGATTCACGCAAGTAGTAAGGGTAGTAGGCTTGAGTGTCTAGATATATATTAGTTATATATGCATATATCAAAAGAAACAAAAACAGTTACAATTGTATGAAAATCAAAAAGGTGTAAATGTGTGAAGTGAATTTGTTTGTTAACAAACTACTATACATCTTTAGATGTTTATACTCTGTTGAAAACTATGAAATAATTGGGTTTTAGCATCATCCCCACATTTCAATTTTTGACAGCTCGATATCCACTTCATGTTCTTTAACTTTCTAAATTTTATATAATTCATTTATTATTACTATAGTTAAAGTTAAAGGTGATGGATGTATATTTAATGTAGGAATAGGAAATCATAATGTATCGATTAATTAATAATTTAGATGGTGATGCATTATTAAATAGTTTACTTATATTATTATATTTGACCAATTATTTACTCAAACTCAATTTGAGTTTGCTAACTGAATGCATGCTTGTAAATTGGCCCACCTATTCTTAGAACAAGATGAAATCAATTATTATGAAGTGCACACGTTTATCATCAATCTAATGATTTTCTATTAGACTTTTATTTATAGAAAAAATATATCACGGATATATTTAATCTTATGTAAAAATATGCATCCATATATATATATATATATATATATATATATATATATATATATATATATATATATATATATATATATATATATATATATATATATATATATATATATATATATTAATAATATATTTTACTACGTTGTTAATTATATATATATATATATATATATATATATATATATATATATATATATATATATATATATATATATATATATATATATATATATATATATATATATATATATATATATATATACATATCTATTTATAAATAGTTGTTCGTGAATCATCGAAAATGGTTAAAGGTAAATGAATATATGAAAACAGTTCAAAAATTTTGAGACGCAACCTTACAGATTTTGCTTATCATGTCAGAAATATTAAATCATATTGAGAATTTGAGTTAAAAATAAGTCGAAATTTTCCGGGTCATCACAGTACCTACCCGTTAAAGAAATTTCGTCCCAAAATTTGACAGAGGTCGTCATGACTGACAATAATAATATTTTAATGAAGAATACAAGTGGTATAATAGTGAAGTTTATCACCATTGAGTAAAATGAATAAATAATTCGATTTCGCGAAGAGTACAAGTTAAGCTATCGCAAAAGAGTGAAATGAGGAAATAAATTTTCGTCTTAACTTTTGACGTAGTCACGGTTGATTTCTCGAATTCAAGGAATTTAAAGAAAATCTTCGTAATCTGTATAAGATTTGATTCTTCGATAGTTAAGGAAATTAGAATCCTCTTTAATTAAATGTGGTAATCGGCCTCGACTGCTATGTCTGATATTTTACTATAAATTTATCTTCTTTGTTCCATTATTTTCACCACTCCTATACTTTCTTCCTCAATTTCTACTTCCAAAAGATTCGTTAAGATGCTTAATCCTATATTGATCTTTGCTATTATATTGACCATATATGCAGTCATTCTTCTTTTCAATCATCCACCAGAAGAATATTTTTACTTCTACTATGCTCTATGGATTATTGTATTTATCATTCTCTCGTGTCTTTATATTGTTGTAAGCATTGACATACACAGTTTGTAATTTCCATGCTGTTGTCATGCTTATATGTTCCGTTATATTCGGATCTACGTGCTTTTGTTTATCTTCCCACCTTTAAGTAAAGCGATTAAGACGTCTCCGATTTGTAAATTAAATTTTTGAATATCGAATGAACATGACTAATGTTCTAAGAAAGAAATTGTAATAGCACGGTCTGATTTGTTAAATTATCAGAAAATCCGAAAAAGATAGAACTATCAAGAAATTATGTTCTTGATAGGTTTAGAGGTTAAATAGAATGAAAGAGTCGTGTAGCATGGCACATGATGAGGATATGGTTTGTGAATCATCATATTCCATTAGAAATTTTAGCATGACTCACTATAATATAATCACGTTGGTCAGGCGTCATTATATCATACTAACTCATGCTTCAATTCCCAACACTACTCCAGAAAACATTCATAATTTAAACTCGAATTTTACAGAAAGATAAAAACTAAACAGTTTCCTTTATGATGTAACACAGATAGCGCGAAGAGATAGATAATTTCGGACGAGAATAGCTATGAAGATATCTTTAAAAACATGGAAGATATTTATAACGATAGATACGATGATATCTTAGAATTATTTTGTAAGGATTTAGAATATGTAAGGAGAAAGGTATTCGCTAAAGATTTGATCAGATATTGAATCATCTGGATTCTTTAAGTACATGTTTAGTCCTTGTGATTTGTCCACAATCATCTTCATGATTTGCTCAATCCGTTTTTCAGTTCCAAATTTTCTTTTGAGCTTTTCCAACATACCATTCTTTATTATCAAACTTTTGGCTATTAAGACCATCTAGCTTTTGCTGCTTCATCAGCATTCTCATATCTGAATCATTGGATATCAATCCAAGGTGTTTTCAAGAATTTTGAAGGGTTTGAACGTAGATTGTAATCGTCAAGATACAGAGGATGTTTAAGATGAAATCAAGTGGCAAGTTTGAAAAAATGTTTAGTCTAATATGTTATAATTAATATTTCACAATTTTAATACTTTTTATTTGTCCATCGTTAGTAGTACAATGTTAGTAGTCCAAATATAGTCCAACAGTCCAATAATTCAATAGTCCAATACTCCAATAGTTCAATATATAATCTTAGAATTAATCAAGACATATTGTATATGTATTGTGCAAGACTCAGTCTCGACCCATTGTACACGTATTATCTTAGAGTTAACCCAGACGTATTGTGTTCATGTGCCTTACGATTTATCCGAGGTATTGCATAACTATTGTCTTAACTAACTAAGGTTATATTATATTATCTCAGGATTAACCAAGACTAGTATATTACAAGGAAATAGTCATGACGGACATAGCAATGGTTAGCTAGGTTATGGTTAGCGTAGATTCTTAACAAAATTTTACGTAACTAATTAGTTTGTTTCTAAACAATTTTATTTTGTCCATAATTTCTTCATTATGCCACCTGTTAAATCTTGACTTGGATTCTGATCTGTCCAAATCAGAATATGTAATTGAATTTGAATGAAAATGGTTGTTCTTTGGTGAACAGATACATATATCTGTGAATGTAAGTAGGATAGTTAATAACTGTTGAATCGAAATTGAAAAAAGTACAGTGTAACATATTAATGTGAAATCTAAATATTTTTTGGGTATTACAAACCCGTTAAAATATTCTCATCATTAACAGTTTGTACAAAGAATTTTTAATTACAATCTTTATGAAAATATACCTACATATATATTTTCTTCAGATGTAATCATGGATTTTATGAGTTAATATAATATTAACTCATTTGATTTATCGTTAGAATTAGAATAAATAATCTCTAAAACATTAGAGATTACATAATCGCCATGTAGAATGGAGATAAATAATGTAAAACTATACATAGAAAGAAGATTATGCTCGAGTTACAGATTATGATGTTCATGTGACGTGGATGTTGTTGTTGGTGATACTAGTACTGTTGGTGCTGATGTTGGTAGTACTGCTAGTGCTTGTAAAGTTTGAACCATATTCTCCAAAGCCATTACTCGGGCGCGAAGCTCGTTGACTTCTTCTATTACACCGGGATGATTGGCGATTGGGACGAGGGAATGAATAAGGTTTATAATTTGAGAGATGATATAATCATGGCGAGATATTCTGGAAATGAGAGAGAAAATGGTGTTTCAGACTGGCTCGCCGGTAAGTGCTTCAGGTTCTTCGCCAAATGGGAAATTCGGTGGATGAAAGGGATCACCTTCTTCTCGTCTCCATTGATTAAGTCGACTACGAACCCATCCCCAATTCATCCAGAATTGTAGATGACTAATTGGTGGATCCACTCCAGTTACACTGCTTTCGGAGTCGGGTGTATATCCATCGGAATAGCTGTCGGAATCCGAAGAACTCGAACTTGTTGCGGAATCCATGTTGTACAATCAGGGAAATGATATGAAATAGATTATAGGACTTAGATTGGTATCCTTCCATACATAATTTACATATGTATATATAGTACCAAAATCCCATAATTTACGGAGGAATGTTCGAAAGATGTCCGGCAAAGTTTACAGTAACAGATACGCTAAGATATGAATTTGTCTATACACTATCTATGTATTAAATGCAGTAAGACGTGTCTAGACTAAGAATGATAAACAGATAATTTTTGAAAAGAAATGATAGGCAAAACTTTTGACATGCAGACACGGTCGAAGTCTAGACTCACTAATGCATCTTAACAACTATCAGTTAGACACACTAATGCAAGACCTGGTTCGCTAGGACCAAAGCTCTGATACCAACTGCAGCGACCCGACCTAATCCACCTCGACGAATACATTAACATCTGGTCCCATTGCAAGGTACTGACCTCTATATGATACGTTTTGTAAACATTGCATTCATTTTAAAAGACAAACTTGCTTCAAAATATAACCTTTCTATACAAATGATATATGATTCCACTAATATGAATGACTGATCAGTCATTGACTTAATAACAGTTTTTTTTAAACTTAAACGATTTGAATGTAACGTCTTTTGAAATATGCCATGAATGACTCCAAGTAATATCTTTAAAATGAGCAAATGCACAGCAGAAAATTTCTTTAATACCTGAGAATAAACATGCTTAAAAGTGTCAACCAAAAAATTGGTGAGTTCATAGGTTTATCATAAACAATCATTTCAATAATTTCAATAGACCACAAGATTTCATTTTCATAAATAATCAGGAGGAACACCCATCTGCAAAATCCATTCATACGAATAAACACCTGGTAACTGACATTAACAAAAATGCATTTATAATATCCCCAATATACATGATTAACACATCAGTATAATAATCAAAGTACTAAAGCATCCAAACTCTCAGGATGGGGGTCGTTAGTGCCCATAGATCTATCTTTAGGATTCGCGTCAATTAGTGGCCAGTTCACTAATTCTTAGGTTACCACGCTAAAGGGGTGATATCCGGTATAATAATTCAGTCATAGAATGTCTTTAAGTACTTGTGTCTATTTCATCAAACATTTATAAAAGTAGCGCATGTATTCTCAGCCCAAAAGTATATATTGCGAAAGCATTTAAAAAGGGAGCAAATGAAACTCACGATACTGTATTTTGTAGCAAAATATGCATACGATGGAACTGAACAATGCAGGGTTAGCCTCGGATTCACAAACCGATATCAGTTATATATATATTAAAACATATAAAAAGTTTATATATTAATATTATTAATATACTTGTTATATATAATGATTCATATGTTATATTAATAACTAAATTAAATATAACTATTTTATATATTTTAATTAAATAATTAATATTTATATAACAGATTTTTTATTAAATTATATAATTATAAATATTATACATTAATGTTTAGAAATATTATATAATGTATTAAAATTAATATTTATATATATATAATATCTTAAAATGTATTTATATATTATGTGTAGCCTAATTAATACGTAATATATAATTATAGATACTAACATTTTATTAAAAAAAATAGTATGTAATATTAATATAGTTATGATATATATAATAAATATATTTTTATATAAATATCATTTATTTGTTAAAATAATCATTATAAAATACTATAATAATAATAATATTAATAATAATAATTATTATTATAATAATGATAAGAAATAATAATAATGATAAAAAATAATAATAATAATAATAATGAAAATACTAATAATAATAATAATGATAATAATAATATTAATAATGATAGAAATAATAATAATAATAATAAAAATAATAATAATAATAATAATAATAATAATAATAATAATAATAATAATAATAATAATAATAATAATAATATTTTATTTAAATCATAACCTTAACAATATTATATAATAATATCAATAATGATAATAATAATTATAATTATAATAGTAGTCATAATAATAATAATAATAATAATAATAATAATAATAATAATAATAATAATAATAATAATAATAATAATAATAATAATAATAATAATAATAATAATAATAATAATAATAATAATAATAATAATAATAATAATATTAATAATAATAATATTAATAATAATAATATTAATAATAATAATAATTATAATAATAATAATTAGAAAAATAATAGTAATAATTATAATGATAAGAAAAATAATATACCATCATTATCATCATCATCTCATTATCATCACCATCATAATCATTATCATGATCATCACTATCATCATTTCGTTAACTACATCATCATCTTAACATTTCCATCATCGACATCATTATCGTGATCATCATCATTCTTTATCATCATCAACGAACATCATCACCATAACATAATCATCACCATCGTTATCATCTTTCATCATCTTTCATCATCTTCTTCATTGTTTCTTCTTCATCACCATCATCAGACTATCATCAACATCGTGTTATTATTGCAGGTTCAAGATAGCAGCAGGTGTTGTGGGTTTTTATGATGGTAAATGAAAACAGAAACGGAAGCTAATAGCAGCAGCAATACGGTAGGATTGCAGGTGGTGGTGAATGGTGGTTTGCGGTGGTGAAACAGAAAAGGCAGCAGCAAAAGCATACGACAGCAATAGCCTGTGGTTTGTGGTGATTTTGATCGTGATGGTGACGGTCAAAAACAGAGACAGAAACAAAAATCTTGTAGCAGGTTTTATGGGTTTCTTGTCGACTGAAAATAGAAAATGAGATGGTGCTGGTAGCTCGATAGTGGTGATTTATGGTGGTTAAAGATTAAAGAAAAAAGGTTGAAGGTGGCGGTTACAGTGGTTGGGTGGTTCGAAATAGAAATAGTGAATAGCAGGTGCAACATTTTACAAAATGATCTTGGTGATGGTTGTCTTGTTAACAATAGTAGCAGGAAAGGAGAAAAATATATGGGTGTGTTCGATTAATAACATAAGTATATATATATATATATGTGTGTGTGTGTGTGTGTGTGTGTGTTTGTGTGTGTGTGTGTGATGTTTGAATCGAATAAGTGGAAGTGGAGTTGGGGTTTTCAAGTGATGGTTGTGGGTCTCGGTTAGTACTAGTAAAAAGAAAGAACATAGAAAATGAAATAAGTGTTCATGTATGTGTTGATGATGCATATATATGTAGGGTTAGAGTATTACAAAGAAATAAAACAATCAACAATTAGCAATAGTAACAAGATGGTGACTTAGGTGGTATTCTCCAAAACAATGAACGAAAAGGAGTAATAATAAGGTAGGGTTGTTGAAATGTCCCGTTCTTATTGATTAAAAACGTTCCATATTAATTGATTTCGTTGCGAGGTTTTGACCTCTATATGAGACGTTTTTCAAAGACTGCATTCATTTTTAAAACAAACCATAACTTTTATTTCATAAATAAAGGTTTAAAAAGCTTTACGTAGATTATCAAATAATGATAATCTAAAATATCCTGTTTACACACGACCATTACATAATGGTTTACAATACAAATATGTTACATCGAAATCAGTTTCTTGAATGCAGTTTTTACACAATATCATACAAACATGGACTCCAAATCTTGTCCTTATTTTAGTATGCAACAGCGGAAGCTCTTAGTATTCACCTGAGAATAAACATGCTTTAAATGTCAACAAAAATGTTGGTGAGTTATAGGTTTAACCTATATATATCAAATCGTAACAATAGACCACAAGATTTCATATTTCAATACACATCCCATACATAGAGATAAAAATCATTCATATGGTGAACACCTGGTAACCGACATTAACAAGATGCATATATAAGAATATCCCCATCATTCTGGGACACCCTTCGGATATGATATAAATTTCGAAGTACTAAAGCATCCGGTACTTTGGATGGGGTTTGTTAGGCCCAATATATCTATCTTTAGGATTCGCGTCAATTAGGGTGTCTGTTCCCTAATTCTTAGATTACCAGACTTAATAAAAAGGGGCATATTTGATTTCGATAATTCAATAATAGAATGTAGTTTCACGTACTTGTGTCTATTTTGTAAATCATATATAAAACCTGCATGTATTCTCATCCCAAAAATATTAGATTTTAAAAGTGGGACTATAACTCACTTTCACAGATTTTTACTTCGTCGGGAAGTAAGACTTGGCCACTGGTTGATTCACGAACCTATAACAATATATACATATATATCAAAGTATGTTCAAAATATATTTACAACACTTTTAATATATTTTGATGTTTTAAGTTTATTAAGTCAGCTGTCCTCGTTAGTAACCTACAACTAGTTGTCCACAGTTAGATGTACAGAAATAAATCGATAAATATTATCTTGAATCAATCCACGACCCAGTGTATACGTATCTCAGTATTGATCACAACTCAAACTATATATATTTTGGAATCAACCTCAACCCTGTATAGCTAACTCCAACATTCACATATAGAGTGTCTATGGTTGTTCCGAAATATATATAGATGTGTCAACATGATAGGTCGAAACATTGTATACGTGTCTATGGTATCTCAAGATTACATAATATACAATACAAGTTGATTAAGTTATGGTTGGAATAGATTTGTTACCAATTTTCACGTAGCTAAAATGAGAAAAATTATCCAATCTTGTTTTACCCATAACTTCTTCATTTTAAATCCGTTTTGAGTGAATCAAATTGCTATAGTTTCATATTGAACTCTATTTTATGAATCTAAATAGAAAAAGTATAGGTTTATAGTCAGAAAAATAAGTTACAAGTCATTTTTGTAAAGGTAGTCATTTCAGTCGAAAGAACGACGTCTAGATGACCATTTTAGAAAACATACTTCCACTTTGAGTTTAACCATAACTTTTGGATATAGTTTCATGTTCATAATAAAAATCATTTTCTCAGAATAACAACTATTAAATCAAAGTTTATCATAGTTTTTAATTAACTAACTCAAAACAGCCCGCGGTGTTACTACGACGGCGTAAATCCGGTTTTACGGTGTTTTTCGTGTTTCCAGGTTTTAAATCATTAAGTTAGCATATCATATAGATATAGAACATGTGTTTAGTTGATTTTAAAAGTCAAGTTAGAAGGATTAAATTTTATTTGCGAACAAGTTTAGAATTAATTAAACTATGTTCTAGTGATTACAAGTTTAAACCTTCGAATAAGATAGCTTTATATGTATGAATAGAATGATGTTATGAACATCATTACTACCTCAAGTTCCTTGGATAAACCTACTGGAAATGAGAAAAATAGATCTAGCTTCAAAGGATCCTTGGATGGCTTGAAAGTTCTTGAAGCAGTATCATGACACGAAAACAATTTCAAGTAAGATTTCCACTCGAAATAAGATTGTTATAGTTATAGAAATTGAATTAAAGTTTGAATATGATTATTACCTTGTATTAGAAAGATAACCTACTGTAAGTAACAAAGGTTTCTTGATCTTGGATGATTACTTGGAATGGATTTAGAAAACTTGGAAGTAAACTTGCAATCTTGGAAGTATTCTTGATTTTATGAAACTAGAACTTTTGGAATTTATGAAGACCACTTAGAACTTGAAGATAGAACTTGAGAGAGATCAATTAGATGAAGAAAATTGAAGAATGAAAATGTTTGTAGGTGTTTTTGGGTGTTGGTGTATGGATTAGATATAAAGGATATGTAATTTTGTTTTCATGTAAATAAGTCATGAATGATTACTCATATTTTTGTAATTTTATGAGATATTTCATGCTAGTTGCCAAATGATGGTTCCCACATGTGTTAGGTGACTCACATGGGCTGCTAAGAGCTGATCATTGGAGTGTATATACCAATAGTACATACATCTAAAAGTTGTGTATTGTACGAGTACGAATACGGGTGCATACGAGTAGAATTGTTGATGAAACTGAACGAGGATGTAATTGTAAGCATTTTTGTTAAGTAGAAGTATTTTGATAAGTGTCTTGAAGTCTTTCAAAAGTGTATGAATACATATTAAAACACTACATGTATATACATTTTAACTGAGTCGTTAAGTCATCGTTAGTCGTTACATGTAAATGTTGTTTTGAACCTTTAGGTTAACGATCTTGTTGAATGTTGTTAACCCATTGTTTATTATAACAAATGAGATGTTAAATTGTTATATTATCATGATATTATGATATATAATATATCTTAGTATGATGTATATACAGTTAAATGTCGTTACAACGATAATCGTTACATATATGTCTCGTTTCGAAATCATTAAGTTAGTAGTCTTATTTTGATATATGTATTTCATTGTTAATACACTTAATAATATATTTACTTATCATTTAACATAATTAACCAAGTGTATCAATATCTTAATATGATTCATATGTACCTAGTAAGACGTTGTTATAACGATAATCGTTATATATATCGTTTTCGAGTTTCTTAAATTAATAGTCTCATTTTTATGTATATAACTCATTGTTAAAATACCTAATGAGATACATACTTATAATAAAATCATGTTAACTATATATATAACCATATATATGTCATCGTATAGTTTTTACAAGTTTTAACGTTCGTGAATCACCGGTCAACTTGGGTGGTCAATTGTCTATATGAAACCTATTTCAATTAATCAAGTCTTAACAAGTTTGATTGCTTAACATGTTGGAAACACTTAATCATGTAAATAACAATTTCATTTAATATATATATAAACATGGAAAAGTTCGGGTCACTACAGTACCTACCCGTTAAATAAATTTCGTCCCGAAATTTTAAGCAGTTGGAGGTGTTGACGTATCTTCTGGAAATAAATGCGGGTATTTCTTCTTCATCTGATCTTCTCGTTCCCAGGTGAACTCGGGTCCTCTACGAGCATTCCATCGAACCTTAACAATTGGTATCTTGTTTTGCTTAAGTCTTTTAACCTCACGATCCATTATTTCGACGGGTTCTTCGATAAATTGAAGTTTTTCGTTGATTTAGATTTCATCTAACGGAATAGTGAAATCTTCTTTAGCAAAACATTTCTTCAAATTCGAGACGTGGAAAGTGTTATGTACAGCCGCGAGTTGTTGAGGTAACTCAAGTCGGTAAGCTACTGGTCCGACACGATCAATAATCTTGAATGGTCCAATATACCTTGGATTTAATTTCCCTCGTTTACCAAATCGAACAACGCCTTTCCAAGGTGCAACTTTAAGCATGACCATCTCTCCAATTTCAAATTCTATATCTTTTCTTTTAATGTCAGTGTAGCTCTTTTGTCGACTTTGGGCGTTTTTCAACCGTTGTTGAATTTGGATGATCTTCTCGGTAGTTTCTTGAATTATCTCCGGACCCGTAATCTGTCTATCCCCCACTTCACTCCAACAAATCGGAGACCTGCACTTTCTACCATAAAGTGCTTCAAACGGCGCCATCTCAATGCTTGAATGGTAGCTGTTGTTGTAGGAAAATTCTGCTAACGGTAGATGTCGATCCCAACTGTTTTCGAAATCAATAACACATGCTCGTAGCATGTCTTCAAGTGTTTGTATCGTCCTTTCACTCTGCCCATCAGTTTGTGGATGATAGGCAGTACTCATGTCTAGACGAGTTCCTAATGCTTGCTGTAATGTCTGCCAGAATCTTGAAATAAATCTGCCATCCCTATCAGAGATAATAGAGATAGGTATTCCATGTCTGGAGATGACTTCCTTCAAATACAGTCGTGCTAACTTCTCCATCTTGTCATCTTCTCTTATTAGCAGGAAGTGTGCTGATTTGGTGAGACGATCAACTATTACCCAAATAGTATCAAAACCACTTGCAGTCCTTGGCAATTTAGTGATGAAATCCATGGTAATGTTTTCCCATTTCCATTCCGGGATTTCGGGTTGTTGAAGTAGACCTGATGGTTTCTGATGCTCAGCTTTGACCTTAGAACACGTCAAACATTCTCCTACGTATTTAGCAACATCGGCTTTCATACCCGGCCACCAAAAATGTTTCTTGAGATCCTTGTACATCTTCCCCGTTCCAGGATGTATTGAGTATCTGGTTTTATGAGCTTCTCTAAGTACCATTTCTCTCATATCTCCAAATTTTGGTACCCAAATCCTTTCAGCCCTATACCGGGTTCCGTCTTCCCGAATATTAAGATGCTTATCCGATCCTTTAGGTATTTCATCCTTTAAATTTCCCTCTTTTAAAACTCCTTGTTGCGCCTCCTTTATTTGAGTAGTAAGGTTATTGTGAATCATTATATTCACAGATTTTACTCGAATGGGTTCTCTGTCCTTCCTGCTCAAGGCGTCGGCTACCACATTTGCCTTCCCCGGGTGGTAACGAATCTCAAAGTCGTAATCATTCAACAATTCAATCCACCTACGCTGCCTCATATTCAGTTGTTTCTGATTAAATATATGTTGAAGACTTTTGTGGTCGGTATATATAATACTTTTGACCCCATATAAGTAGTGCCTCCAAGTCTTTAATGCAAAAACAACCGCGTCTAATTCCAAATCATGCGTCGTATAATTTTGTTCGTGAATCTTCAATTGTCTAGACGCATAAGCAATCACCTTCGTTCGTTGCATTAATACACAACCGAGACCTTGCTTTGATGCATCATAATAAATCACAAAATTATCATTCCCTTCAGGCAATGACAATATAGGTGCCGTAGTTAGCTTTTTCTTCAATAACTGGAACGCTTTCTCTTGTTCATCCTTCCATTCAAATTTCTTCCCTTTATGCGTTAATGCAGTCAAGGGTTTTGCTATTCTGGAAAAGTCTTGGATGAACCTTCTGTAGAAACCTGCTAGTCCTAAAAACTGGCGTATGTGTTTCGGATTTTTCGGGGTTTCCCACTTTTCAACAGTTTCTATCTTTGCCGGATCCACCTTAATACCTTTTTTGTTCACTATGTGACCGAGGAATTGAACTTCTTCCAACCAAAATGCACACTTTGAAAATTTAGCGTACAATTCTTCCTTCCTCAATACTTCTAACACCTTTCTCAAATGTTCACCGTGTTCTTGATCATTCTTTGAGTAAATAAGTATGTCATCAATGAAAACAATGACAAACTTGTCAAGGTATGGTCCACACACTCGGTTCATAAGGTCCATGAACACAGCTGGTGCATTAGTTAAACCAAACGGCATGACCATAAACTCGTAATGACCGTAACGTGTTCTAAAAGCAGTCTTTGGAATATCATCTTCTTTCACCCGCATTTGATGATACCCGGAACGTAAGTCAATCTTTGAATAAACAGACGAGCCTTGTAGTTGATCAAATAAGTCATCGATTCTCGGTAGTGGGTAGCGGTTCTTGATGGTAAGTTTATTCAACTCTCAGTAGTCGATACACAACCTGAATGTACCATCTTTCTTCTTGACAAACAAAACAGGAGCTCCCCACGGTGATATGCTTGGTCGAATGAAACTACGCTCTAAAAGTTCTTGTAATTGGCTTTGCAGTTCTTTCATCTCGCTGGGTGTGAGTCTGTAAGGAGCACGAGCTATTGGTGCAGCTCCTGGTATAAGATCTACTTGAAATTCAACGGATCGATGTGGGGGTAATCCCGGTAATTCTTTCGAAAATACATCGGGAAATTCTTTTGCGACGGGAACATCATTGATGCTCTTTTCTTCACTTTGTACTTTCTCGACGTGTGCTAGAACAGCATAGCAACCTTTTCTTATTAGTTTTTTTGCCTTCAAATTACTAATAAGATGTAGCTTCGTGTTGCCCTTTTCTCCGTACACCATTAAGGGTTTTCCTTTTTCTCGTATAATGCGAATTGCATTTTTGTAACAAACGATCTCTGCTTTCACTTCTTTCAACCAGTCCATACCGATTATCACATCAAAACTCCCTAACTCTACTGGTATCAAGTCAATCTTAAATGTTTCGCTAACCAGTTTAATTTCTCGATTCCGACATATATTATCTGCTGAAATTAATTTACCATTTGCTAATTCGAGTAAAAATTTACTATCCAACAGCGTCAATGGACAACTTAATTTAGCACAAAAATCTCTACTCATATAGCTTCTATCCGCACCCGAATCAAATAAAACATAAGCAGATTTATTGTCAATAAGAAACGTACCCGTAACAAGCTCCGGGTCTTCCTGTGCCTCTGCCGCATTAATATTGAAAACTCTTCCGCGGCCTTGTCCATTCGTGTTCTCCTGGTTCGGGAAATTTCTAATAATGTGGCCCGGTTTTCCACATTTATAACAAACTACATTGGCATAACTTGCTCCGACACTACTTGCTCTGCCATTACTCGTTCCGACACCATTTGTTCCTTTCGTTCTGTTAACCCCTGATCCGTAGACCTCACACTTCGCCGCGCTATGACCATTTCTTTTACACTTGTTGCAAAATTTGGTGCAGAACCCCGAGTGATACTTTTCACACCTTTGGCATAGCTGCTTCTGATTGTTGTTGTTGTTGCGATTGTCATTGTTGTTGGGACGATTGTTGTAGTTGTTGTTGTTGTTGTTGTTGTTGTTGTTGTTGTTGGGCCGTTTTTTGTAGTTGCGATTGATGTTGCGATTGTTGGGATAATTGTTGCGATTATTATTGTAATTGCTGTTGTTGTTGTATTGGTGATTCTTATCACCGTTTTCCTCCCACTTTCTTTTGACTTGCTTCACATTGGCCTCTTCAGCTGTCTGTTCTTTAATTCTTTCCTCAATCTGGTTCACTAGTTTGTGAGCCATTCTACATGCCTGTTGTATGGAGGCGGGCTCGTGTGAACTTATATCTTCTTGGATTCTTTCCGGTAATCCTTTCACAAACGTGTCGATCTTCTCTTCCTCATCTTCGAACGCTCCCGGACACAATAGGCACAATTCTGTGAATCGTCTTTCGTACGTGATAATATCAAATCCTTGGGTTCGTAACCCTCTAAGTTCTGTCTTGAGCTTATTGACCTCGGTTATGGGACGGTACTTCTCGTTCATCAAGTGCTTGAATGCTGACCACGGTAGTGCGTAAGCATCATTTTGTCCCACTTGCTCTAGATAGGTATTCCACCATGTTAACGCAGAACCTGTGAAGGTATGCGTAGCGTACTTCACTTTGTCCTCTTCAGTACACTTACTTATGGCAAACACCGATTCGACCTTCTCGGTCCACCGTTTCAATCCGATCGGTCCTTCGGTTCCATCAAATTCCAAAGGTTTGCAGGCAGTGAATTCTTTGTAGGTGCATCCTACACGATTTCTTGTACTGCTAGATCCAAGGTTATTGTTGGTATGTAGCGCAGCCTGTACTGCGGCTATGTTTGAAGCTAGAAAAGTACGGAATTCCTCTTCATTCATATTCACGGTGTGTCGAGTAGTCGGTGCCATTTCCTTTAAAATAGTCAAATGGAACAAGTTAATCATACAGAATATTAAGAGTAGTTAATAGTATTTTGTAGCATAATATGAACTCATTTATAAAAGCTTTTTCTTCATATTAGCGTTTTATAAGTTTAAATTCGGGTAGTACCTACCCGTTAAGTTCATACTTAGTAGCTAATATACAATTCAACTACTACAATTCTATATGAAAAACTGATTATAATAATATTTCGCGTTCAAACTTTTATACAATATTTTACAAACTTACAATACCGCTTATTTTACATAAAGCATGAAATATAGCACACAATAACTTTGATACAAGATAGTTGTGAAGATAATTCTAGCTAGTACACAAGTCATTCAGCAAAGGCAATAAAGACACGTAATTCATACGTCCAGAAACAAGTCATGCATTCTGGTTTTACTAGGACTACTTCCCATCCTTGGTCTTGTGGAACATAACCGTTATGGCCGTTGATAAGACAGCGTGTTGTAACGTTGTCAAAGGGACGAGGGTTACGTAATGACAACAGTCTCGTAATAACCTAAAAACCTCATTTCTTACCCCAATTACCGACTCCGTCACTTGTGGGAACGTTTTGTTTAATAGCTGTAGCCCGATGTTCTTTTTCTCACTTTGGTGAGAAGCGAACATTACTAACCCTTAAGCATAGCATGCTTCTTTATGTTGCATATTAGCCACTTTTTCTAAATCATGAAGTCCTATATTCGGATACATTGAGTCAAAATAATTTCTTAACCCGTTGCGTAAAATAGCATTTGGGTTCCCCGCAATATATGCGTCAAAGTAAACACATCGTAACTTATGGGTTTCCCAATGTGATATCCCCCATCTTTCAAACGAAAGTCTCTTATAAACCAAGACATTCTTGGAACGTTCTTCGAATGTCTTACAAACTGATCTCGCCTTAAATAGTTGTGCCGAGGAATTCTGACCGACTCTAGACAAGATTTCATCAATCATGTCTCCGGGTAGGTCTCTTAAAATATTGGGTTGTCTATCCATTTTGTGTTTTTAAACTGTAAAATAGACAAGAGTTAGATTCATAAAAAAATACTTATTAATACAAGCAATTTTTACATATATCTGATGTTAAAGCTAAGGGGTATAAAATACTATTAAATACGATACAATTTTACACAAGATATTTATTTATTTATTGAATGGATATACTTAAACCTTGCTACAACACTTATAGGCAGTGTACCTAATCGTACAGTAGTGTAGTTTTTTAGTAAGTCCGGTTCGTTCCACAGGGAATCTTTTTCACAAAGCTTAACGCTATATTAGTTTAAATTTATAAAAATACAAATATATATATAAGTAATATTATTATTATAAAGGGGGGTTTTTACCGTTTAATGACCGGTTTGTCGATTTTAAAACTTTAGTCGCAGTTAAAACCAAATGTAAAATATTAAATAAAAGACTTAATTTAAATCGTAAAGTAAATAACGATAATGAAATTACGAATAATAAAAGTGCGATAAAATAAACTTGCGATAATTAAAAAGTACGATAATTAAAAGTGCAATTAAATACAATAACAATAAATAAAAGTGCTATAATTAGAAGTGCAATTAAATATAAAATAAAGGAAATTAAATATGAAATAAAAGAATTATGCTTATTTAAACTTCCGTAATCATGATGTTTGACGTGTTGATTTTAGTTTTATGCCCATGGGTTAATTGTCCTTTGTCCTGGATTATTTAATATGTCCGTCTGGTTTTTGTCCATAACAGTCCATCAGTCATAAATATAAAGTGCGAGTGTCCTCGTCAAACTATCCTTATACCCGAAGTTTAAATATTTCAACTAATTGGGGACTTAAACTGTAACAAGGTTTTATTACTTTGTTTAATAATTACACCAGGATGTCGACTGAGTGTAACCCAAGGTTTTAATACTTTGTTATCAATTATGCCAAGTGTCCTTGTACATAATTTCACCCCTGTTTTAATAATTCTAGTGGCTATTAATCCATTCCCGTGTCCGTTTAAATGAACGATTATTCGTACATATAAATATCCCGCCCATCGTGTCCGATCGAGTGTATATGGTTATTTATAGGTACGTCCAATTGTAAATCTTTATATTAAAATTAACAAACTATCATTTAGTTAAACAAATATAAAGCCCATTAATAGCCCATAGTCTAATTTCCACAAGTGTCGTTCTTTTGTCCAAACCCAAATTATGGTACAAAGCCCAATTACCCAATTTTAATATTTTTAGCCCAACATCATGATTACTTCGGATTAAATAAGCATAATAATAACTTAGCTACGAGACATTAAATTAAAAAGGTTGAACATAACTTACAATGATTAAAAATAGCGTAGCGTTACACGGACAGAATTTCGACTTACACCCTTACAACATTCGCTAACATACCCTTATTATTAGGATTTAAAATTAAAATTAAAATTAAAATATAAATATAAATATAAATATATATTTTTACATATAGATAGAGAGATTGATGGATGGATTTTACGTTCACCAAACTGCGAATTTATAGGCATGTGGACTGAAAAAGGATCTCATGCGATCGCATGAGCTTTGCTCTTCAAGGCCATGCGATCATATGGCCAGCTGGGGAGGCTCACATTTTATTGTTTTCTTCTGCTGACGTTTATTTATAATAATATAATATATATATATATATATATATATATATATATATATATATATATTAATTTTAAGAATTAATTATATATTATATTATATTCATGTGCATAGTTGACTTGTAATTTTTAGTCCGTTGCGTCGAGCGTTGAGAGTTGACTCTGGTCCCGGTTCCGGATTTTCGAACGTCCTTGCGTACAATTTAATATCTTGTACTTTGCGTTTTGAATCTTGTACTCTTGTAATTTTCAGACGTTTCTTATCAATAATTGGAACCTCATTGATTGTATTTTGTACTTTTGAGCTTTTTGGTCGTTTGCATCTTCAATTCGTCGAATCTGTCTTTTGTCTTCACCTTTTATTATTTAAACGAATATCACTTGTAAATAGAACAGTTGCAACTAAAAGCTTGTCTTTCTTGAGGAATAATGCTATGAAATATATGTTCGTTTTTAGCATTATCAAATATTCCCACACTTGAGCGTTGCTTGTCCTCAAGCAATATAGTCTTGAAATACTAGAAACACTTCTTTATTCTTCACACTTTGTACATCAGTGATTTCAATACGGCGGTATAAACAATGGTAGTAACGATGTGGTTTACAGTCCCACATGACTATAAAATTTAGATCCATTAAGGAAATTGGATCTTTATGAAAATATTTGAACTTTTGAAAATTAAATCTAGTTTTTACCCTAGATAAGTTTTTCGGAATAACCCTTCACCGGTGTTTGCAAAATATTTTTGTGGGTTTGGTGGGTTTCAGATTTGAAAATTTTAGCTCAAAACTGTGGTTTTGTGTCACCCACTTGCTAATCTTGTATTAGGAAAGCAACACGTCCAGTTTACTTGTCCCGTATATTACCTTTCGGTAAACTACCGTCCGGTTGTAAAGGAAAGCGTTGAACAAGCAACTGTTAAGGCAATGTCCCCTGACATGCTTTTAATTATGGTCTATAACGTGTCGGACGCAATTACTATCCTTTGTAGGAGCAATAGTAAAGCTCATCCTTATAATTTGTCGGTCTGGCACAAGGTCCTGTCTTTAACCATGCTATGCAACCACCGTTCTTACGGTTGACACCCGATTTGGTTCAGATGACCTAATGAATTCCAGGTGAATTCCTAGGATTTTACGTTCAATGGTAATGAACGCATTGAAAATGGGTTTTTAGAAAACAAATCGGTTTATAATTTGATCAAAATATTTTCTCGTTCAAGCTCGAGTTTAGATATCATTGAATTCCATGAGTTTGAATTCTCAATCTTTAAGGTCAATCTCTAGGATTGAGTAATATCAGGCTTAAAAGCTGATTTTTAATCTTTAAGGAGATTATCCTTTCTGGGGATCTGATTCATTAGTCTTATCCAGCTAATTTGCACGGTGCCCCCCCATTTTACGAGATAAATCCTTCTCATGGTTAGGATAAATCTGACCACTTGGCAACCCTGTTTAATGCTGAGGTCCGTGGATTTCCTGCTGATTTTAGTGATGACTTTTCTAGGTTTTTCGTCAACCTACAGCTGGTCTGGACGACAACTTCATGACCTAAATCAAGAAGCGCGTTTCTTTTTCGGAAGACTTTACTTCCTTTTAATGATGGAATTGATTCATCGTGTAGATCCATCTCTTCTTTTCTTTCATCGGGTAAAATAGTTTAGTTTAGTCCAAAGCAAAAGTATTTTCAGTTATTTGTTACAGAAATATGTGACATATGTTTAAGATAACTTGGTCATTTTTCCCACACTTGGCTTTTATTTTCCTTTTTATTGTCCTCTATTCCATTTTAAATGAATTTTAACATTTTGGTTTGTTTCTCAATTTATGTCCTTTCTGAGGTAACAATAATTTCGGTGTTAACACCTAGTTTTATCGTTTATAAATATGTATAAACATGATTTTGAGTTCATTTAATTAAAAATTTTGAAAAATTTTACTAGAATTAGGTAGTCAGTATATAAGACTAGGGCTGTTCTTTATCATCAGAGAGCACTAGATTCTAATACAACTACTACGTTACTAGTATTTTTAATGGTAACCAAGTGTTTAAGATAAAAATTTTAAAAATCTGAAAGAATTTAACCCCTTCCCACACTTAAGATCTTGCAATGCCCTCATTTGCAAGAAATCAGTAACAATTTAAATTATTGAGGGTGATTAGCGTAAAAATGATTAAATTTTACCAAAGTTTCCAAACATATTGGCGTTAGGTTGCTGAATGATAAATGGTGCATATCATTTGTTCATTTCGTCTGTTGTTACATCACATTTATTTGTCATCTTGTCGTCAAAATTAGTAGCTTTTGCTGAACTTAATGCCAGTCTTTAAAAATACGCTGTTTTATCCTGTTTTGTACAATTTACAATATACATACATACAAATATAAACATGCATGGCAATTTGAAATGGGACTTAATATCCCACTTTCAAATCTTAAATGTGAAATATTAGTACACAATAATAATAAAAATGATAACGATTACATAAGTATATTCAATAACATAAGTTTAAACATGAATAAGTAAAAAGATAAAAACATAAAAATCATATAAATAACCAAATGGAACTAAATCAGTCTGGATATGGGTTCCAGTTCATCTCGTCAGGTGGGTTCCATTGTTGGTTATAGGTGTTTTGATAGGCTTGGTTATAGTCATACCGGTTAAAGGGTGGTCGGATATCGGGGCTATGTGGCGGAAAATGAGTAGGTCGAGTAGGTACGTAATTATTTGGTACCTGATATGATAGCTGGCTCATGATTTGGTGCTGATGAACTAACCAGCTATCGTGTTGGCGTCGCCTATAATCCTCGTATACTCGCTCGGAGTTCCACTGCTCATACATACTATGTCTGGCAGCGTTCGTCATTGCTTCCTCATCTATACGAACGTGGACGTCAAGAATAGCATCTCGAAAGACATCTCTAATGTCTTCCGCCTCCTCCATTTCCTCATCTGAGCCTCTCTCTACCTGAGGATGAGATCCCTCATAGGGTACTGCCTGGTTACGTCTACTTTTCAATACCTTAGCACCCACATAAACTTTCAATCCTAAGGGCTCAACCTGTTCTCTACAAAGCTGTAATGGACCCCCTTGGTTCCTATCAACACCTAAATACTCTCCAATGAGAGTCACAAAAATACTTCCTCCTATTATACTCCCGTCCTGCATTCCCTCTACCATTTTAGATAAATAAAAAGCAACACAGTAAGGGATATTGACAAAGCTTCTAGGATCCCGAATACACTTTAGGTAGAATAAATCATGTAAGGTAATTTTTTCTTTATTATGACCTCTCTGTGTAATCGAGTTAGCCAAAAATCTATGAATAATATGAAGCTCAGCTCTGTCAATATGTGTATAGGAGTGTCCTCCTGCTCGTGTAAAAACATCAAAATATGACATACGCCTCCAAATGGCGTCAGCGTCAAAGTTACTATCTACCCTTTCACCATAATGAATCAAATTTGTACAATCGGGTAATAGCAACTCACCAGGAGTATATATCTGTAAGGCCCTGGCCATGTCCAGCATGGACATTCTGTACATCCTACCACCAAGGATAAACCTAAGAAATCTTCTATCATCTATTCTAACTATATTTGTATCAAGTGATACAGTACTCCTCAACTCAACACACCATTCCTCATATACAGGTCTACGAATGGTGAAAAGACGTTCCCAATCTGTAAAAGAAGAACTGCCATACCTTTGAACTAAAAGCTGTCTAACACGGTCAGCTAGATGGACCGTTTCCAAAGGGGCCCAATCGATTACCCTTGGCACCTCTACATTTTTTGTTACCAATTTGAATTTGTTCCTTTTATATGTCTCGTAATCTCTCTATCTCCTATCAAATCTCAGATTAGGATGCAGAGTGTGCTCAGGAATCGTTGGGAATTCTACTGGCGGCCTCATTGGGAATACTATGAATTCATCAACAAACTGTACCGGATCATAATAAGGTATGTGCTGATCAGGCTGTTGTTGTTGTTCCTGTTGTGGTTCTTGTTCGTGTTGCATTTCTGGTTCTGGTTCTGGTGCTGGTGCTGGTGCTGGTCGTCTAGATGATGATGCTCCAGAACCTCCAGTATCGGCTTTCTGCAAAACACATTAAACACAAAATTTGTGCATCCAAATATGCATTAGTGTTAGCAAAATAACAACTTAAAACAATCACTATAACATGTTAAATCAAAATTAAACTTATACACATTTTCACAATTTTTCACAATTCTACACTTTTCAAATAAGCACATATGAAAATGTATACAAAATTCATAAGCATTTAACTCAAATAACATGTCAAAATAGTCATTACTAATAATTAAACAAGTCTCAAATGGCAAATATATCAAATTAATCAAGTTCATGAATTTTGGACTTAAAAAATCCACTTTAATTTCTAAAAATCATGTTTAGGATCAATGTTTGGATCATTTAACTATCTAAACATGTTACACTACTCAATTTAGCAATAATTCATGACAAAAATCGGCCATAACCTGTTTATATCAAAAAGCCCCAAATTGCTCAAGAACACAAACCCTAGATTTCTAAAATTTTTGAAGTTTTTGGCTTCAAATCATGTTAAATAGCATCAATCTAGGTTATACATGCATAAAATACTAACAATTTAACACTAATTACACTAGAAATTAACAAAATTGCATTAGGTAAAAAATTGGTAATTATCACAAAAACTAGGAATTTATAGAGTTTAGGGGTGTAATTTTTACCATTTTGCTGAAGAATGAGAATCTATGCATGATTAGAGCAAGAAAAATGACGAATTACGGTGAAAAATGGCGAATTTTAGAGGTGATTTGGGAGTATTTTCGTATGTTTTGTGTGTGTGTTGTGAAGAACTCAGCTCTCTGAGCTATTTGTTTCTGGCCTGCATTTGGTCCCCATGCGATCGCATGGGTTCCAAGTGCAAACCCCATGCGATCGCATGGGGTGCCGGCTACAGTTTTTTTTTTTTATATCTTATACTAATTAAAACAATTAAGTAATTAATTTTAAAATTTTGTTTCCCTTGTTATTTAGGACGAGGTCGTTTCAGATCGATGTCCTAGTCCGTCCTTTGACAAAATTTTAAAATTTGACTTTTTGTAGCGATTGTTTTAAAAGCTAAGATTTTTAGGTTTTTTTTTTAAATGTTTTTGGCATACTTTAATTCAATAAGATTAAAAATAATGATAATAAAAGTTCTCGTCCATCCCTCGGGTAAAGCAATTTCGGTTCAATGACCTAGTCTTCAACTTACGACGAATTTTAAAAATCATATTTTTAACTTAATGAGATAAAGTAAATTTTTGTTTTTAAATTCACACCAAACTTAAAATAAAAATACATAAAATTCAAAATTAATATTAAAAAATTCACACCAAACTTAAAATTTGAAATGCATAAAATTAAAAATTCTTATTTTAAAAATTAAAAAATTCACACCAAACTTAATTTAAAAATTCATATTATAAAATCACACCAAACTTATATTATATTTTTCAAATATTTACAATTTTAAATATATTGTTTTTACAAAGTTTACAATATTAATTTAAGATTTATATATTAATTTTACAAACATGGTAAAAATAAAATTAAAAATCTTTTTGGCTTTTTATCCCACTTTAATCAATCAAATATTATCAAAAATATGCGCCCCTCTTTTCGGTAAAGTAATTTCGGTTCTATGACCTAATTTAACTCATGACGAATTTTTGAAATATTTTGGGTTGATTGATTAAAGATATTTATACCTTAAGAATAAACGTTAAATTTCGCAGTGATGTAATAAATTTTTGTATGATATCAATAATTTCGGTCGCCAAACCTAATTTTGTTTAATACCAATTTAATACTTTATAGCGAACAAATTAGCGTTTATTATCAAAAGGTTAAAAATAAAAATAAAAACAAAAAAAACTGTACAGACTTACCTGTGAGATAGTATTCTTAGTTACACGATCTATCCCATTCATAAGATAGTCGGTTTAATTGGTTTTCCATGGCTACATAGGCGTAACCTCGAGCATTCGGTGTTTTTTCTTCTAAACATATGAACGGTCCGTCTCTGCATAAAGTAACAAATTCGGTATTTGAATAGGTTTGATTATTTGAACATTTACCTCCATGTGACCATTTTCTGCATTTGTGACATCTTTCAAGGTGTCGTGCTCTTCTTTTCACTGCGGATTTTGATTTTCCTTTACCAAATTGTAACTTATTATCTTCGCATCTGGATTCTTTTCTTACTCCGTCCAATCTTTCTGTGATTACTGATACTATTTCACTCAGAAGTGTGTCATTATTACATTTAGTGATCAAATCGTGTAGCATTAGACCATGGTTTAGTTCACAGGCAGTCTTCATTTCATAAAAACCTAAAAAAATAAAAATTCAGAATGGGGGAGAAGACTAGTTCTTTAGGGTCTGCTAGGGAAAGACCGTTCGGGTTCCATTTTCGAGAACTACACGAAAACAGACAATCTAACTCTAACAGAAATACATATTATCCTTTAAAGACTTGATTCTCCCCACACTTAGTTAGCTGTGGTATCGAAATTGTGATTAACTTCATTGTCGAATTCCATCGGACTATCTATGTAGTGTTTAACTCTGTGACCATTAACTTTAAATTCAATCCCATTTGAATTTATTAATTCTATCGTTCCGTATGGGAAAACTCTTTTGACTATGAATGGTCCAGACCATCTTGATTTCAATTTTCCAGGAAATAGCTTGAATCGTGAATTGAAAAGAAGAACTATGTCTCCTTCTTTAAATTCTTTTAAACTTCTGATTCTTTTATCATGCCATTTCTTCGTTCTTTCCTTATAGATTAATAAATTTTCGTATGCTTCATGTCTTAACTCTTCTAATTCGTTTAGTTGACTTAATTGTAGACGTCCAGCTTCATGTATATCAAGATTACATGTCTTCAAAGCCCAAAATGCTTTGTGTTCAATTTCTACTGGAAGATGACATGCTTTTCCATAAACAAGTCTAAAAGGTGTGGTTCCAATTGGAGTTTTGTAGGCTGTTCTAAAAGCCCAGAGTGCATCCTCCATTTTAATGGACCATTCCTTCGGATTTGATCCTACGGTTTTTTCTAGAATACGTTTTAAAGCTCGGTTGGTATTTTCAACTTGTCCACTTGTTTGTGGATGATATGCGGTGGAGATTTTATGAGTTACTCCATATTTTTTAAGAACTTTCTCAAGTTGATTATTACAGAAATGAGTACCCCGATCACTTATTAAAGCTTTCGGTATTCCAAACCTTGCAAAAAGACGTTTGAAAAAGTAGACTACAACTCGTGCATCGTTAGTTGGGAGAGCTTGTGCTTCCGCCCATTTAGATACGTAATCAATGGCAACGAGAATGTAGAGATTATTATGAGATTTTGGAAATGGACCCATAAAGTCAATACCCCAAATGTCAAATACTTCACATACTTGGATAACATTTTGTGGCATATCATCACGTTGACTTATTTTTCCGGCCCTTTGACAAGCATCAAAGGATTTGCAAAGAAGGTGTGTGTCTTTGTAAATTGTGGGCCAATAGAATCCAGCTTCATAAACTTTTCTTGCTGTTAGTTGAGGCCCATAATGCCCTCATGTTGGTCCTGTGTGACAATGGTTTAAAATTTTACTAGCTTCATCTCCGAATACACATCGGCATATTATTCCATCTGGACAACTTTTAAACAGATGTGGATCTTCCCAGAAATAGTGTTTTATATCACTAAAGAATTTCTTTCATTTTTGGTACGATAATCCTTTTTCAAGGAATCCACATACTAAGTAGTTTGCATAGTCTGCAAACCATGGTATTTCATTATAATCTATCTTCAATAGATATTCAGCAGGAAAGTTGTCTTGTATGGCCGATTCATTTAGAACTTCTAATTCGGGATTTTCAAGACGAGAAAGATGATCAGCGGCGAGATTTTCTGCTCCTCTTTTATCTCGGATTTCAATATCAAACTCTTGTAAGAGTAAGATCCAACGGATTAATCTTGGTTTAGCATCTTGTTTCAAAAATAGGTATCTAAGAGCAGAATGGTCGGTATAGACCACCATTTTTGCTAGAACAAGATATGAACGAAATTTGTCAAAAGCAAAGACAATAGCAAGGAGTTCTTTTTCAGTAGTTGTGTAATTCCTTTGTGCTCCTTGTAACATCTTACTAGCATAATATATAGGTTGAAATCGTTTTTCAATCCTTTGTCCTAAAACGGCTCCCATTGCAAAATCACTTGCATCGCACATTAGCTCAAATGGTAGATTCCAATTTGGTGTTATCATGATCGGCGCATTAGTGAGTTTCTCTTTAAGAATATTAAAAGATTTGATACATTCATCTGAAAAGATGAATGGAGCATCCTTTTCTAGGAGTTTATTCATAGGAGTGGCAATTTTAGAAAAATCTTTTATGAAACGTCGGTAAAAACCGACATGCCCTAGAAAACTCCTAACTCTTCTAACATTTGTGGGATGTGGAAGTTTAGCAATTACATCTACTTTAGCTCTATCCACTTCAATTCCTTCTTTTGAGATTTTATGTCCAAGAACGATGCCTTCTTTAACCATGAAATGGCATTTCTCCCAATTAAGTACTAGATTTGATTGTTCGCATCTAATAAGCATTCGTTCAAGATTAGCTAGACATGTTTCAAATGTATCACCGAAGACTAAAAAGTCATCCATGAAAACTTCCATGCATTCTTCTATCATGTCGTGAAAAATCACCATCATACACCTTTGAAAGGTTGCAGGGGCGTTGCAAAGTCCAAATGGCATGCGTTTGTAAGCAAAAGTACCATAAGGGCACGTGAACGTGGTTTTCTCTTGGTCCTCGGGTGCTATTGGAATTTGAAAATATCAAAATCCATCAAGAAAACAATAGTAACTATTTCCAGCTAGCCTTTCCAACATTTGATCAATAAAAGGTAAGGGAAAGTGATCTTTTCTGGTGGCGTCATTTAATTTTCTATAATCAATACATACACGCCATCCTGTTACAGTCCTAGTAGGAATAAGCTCATTTTTCTCATTTGTAATGACAGTCATGCCACCCTTCTTAGGCACGCATTGAACTGGGCTTACCCATGGACTATCAGAGATTGGATAAATTAAACCTGCGTCTAGTAGTTTAATAATTTCTTTTTTAACTACATCTTGCATATTCGGATTTAGTCTTCGTTGGCGTTGCACATACTATTTATGACCTTCTTCCATAAGGATTTTATGTGTGCAATACGAAGGACTTATTCCTTTAATATCATGAATCTTCCATGCAATGGCTGGTTTATGAGCTTTCAACACAGAAATGAGTTGTGATTTCTCATTTTCAGTAAGAGAAGACGATATTATTACAGGTAATTCAGATTCACCATGTAAATAAGCGTATTCCAAATGATTTGGAAGTGGCTTTAACTCTAATTTCGGAGGTTCTTCTATCGATGATTTGTATCGATATCTGTCTTCTTCTTTTAGCATTTGAATTTCTTCTGTTGTTGGTTCATATCCATTAGCTATAAGTGTAGCTAACATTTCAGCTTCATCAATTTGTTCTGTTCCTTCTCCTAAAGAACATTCTCCTGTTCCTTGTAATTCTGGAAATTCTTCTAACAATTCTGCATGTGAATCTATAGTTTGAATATAATAACATGTATCATCTGCAGATTGCGGTTGTTGCATTGCTCTATCAACTGAAAAGGTAACACTCTCGTCCTCTATACTTAGGGTCAATTTCTTACCAAACACGTCTATCATTGCTTTAGCCGTGTTTAAGAATGGTCTTCCTAATATGAGAGGAACTTGAGAATCTTCTTCCATATCCAGAACAACAAAATCTACTGGAAATACTAAAGTACCAACTTTAACTAGCTTGTTCTCCATTATCTCTCTAGGATATTTTATTGATCGATCGGCTACTTGTATACTTATTCTTGTTGGTTTCAATTCTCCAAGGTCTAGTTTAGCGTATAGTGAATACGGCATTAAATTTATACTAGCACCTAAGTCTGCTAATGCTTCTATTGAACTAAGACTACCCAGAAAACATGGAATTGTGAAACTTCCTGGATCAGATAATTTTTCTGATATCTTATTTAACAGCACTGCTGAACAATTAGCATTCATAGTAACAGTCGAGAGTTCTTCCATTTTCTTTCTATTTGAGATTAGATCTTTCAAGAATTTAACATATCTAGGCATTCCTGAAATCACATCAATGAAAGGAAGATTTACATTTATCTGTTTAAACATATCCAAGAATTTGGATTGCTCGGCTTCAAGTTTCTCTTTCTTCATTTTACTCGGGTAAGGAAGTGGTGGTTGATATGGTTTAACATAAGGTTTAGCCTTAACTGTGTTATCTTCATTAACCTTTTCAACTACCGGTTCTTTTTCCTTATCTTGTTCAGGTTGTGGTTCTTGTGGAGTAGGAATAGCTTCATCAGAAGTTACAGGTATTTCAGGTAGTTTAAGTGTTGTACCACTTCTTGTGGTAATGGCTTTAGCTGTTTCATTCCGGGGGTTAGCATTTGTATCACTAGGTAGACTTTCCGGTTTTCTTTCACCTATTAACCTTGCTAGGTTACTTACTTCTTGTTCCAAGTTTTGAATAGAAGCTTGTTGATTTCTAAATGCTTGAGCATTTTGTTCATTAGTTTATTTCTGCGATGTGAAAAACTGCGTTTGAGTTACAACTAGCTTTGTCATCATATCTTCTAAATTTGGCTTTTTATCATCGATTTGTGGTGGTTTGTTTTGAAAATTAGGTCTTTGCTGATTATAAGTATTGTTAGATACTTGTTGATTGCTAGGACCTTGTTGGTTGTTGTATGGAATATTTCGGCTATAGTTCTGGTTTTGATTGTAAATCGGTCTTGGCGGTTGATAATTATTCTGATAATTATTTCCAGGCCTTTGGTTTATGTATGAAATATTCTCTCTTTGTTCCATTGTTAATTCAATACTGAGACAATCTTTTGTCAAATGTGGTCCTCCACACTGCTCACAACTAATTCGTATTGAGTGAATATCCTTAGTCATCTTTTCCATTCGTCTCTCGACAGCATCTATCTTTGCGGAAATGGAATCTAAGTCATGGCTAGAATCGGCTCTAGCTGCTTTAGATGATCTAACGATATCTTTTTCTTGGTGCCACTCATGTGAGTGGGAAGCAGTGTTATCAATAATTTTGTAAGCATCAGTTTCTGTTTTCTTCATAATAGAACCACCAGCTGCTATATCTATGTCTTTCCTTGTAGTGATGTTGCATCCTTGGTAGAATATTTGTACTATTTGACAGGTATCTAAACCATGTTGCGGACATCCTCTTAATAACTTTCCAAATCTTGTCCACGCCTCATATAGAGTTTCATTCGGTTTCTGTGTGAACGTAACAATTTCTCCTTGAAGTCTTACGGCTTTAGATGCCGGAAAGAATTGTTTAAGAAATTTTTTAACTAAAACGTCCCATGTATCAAACGCCCCTTCAGGTAACGATTCCAACCAATCTTTGGCTTCTCCCTTTAAAGTCCAGGGAAATAACATGAGATATATCTGTTCATCCTCAACTTCTCTTATTTTAAATAGAGTGCAGATCCTATTAAAGGTACGAAGATGTTCATTTGGATCTTCCTTCGGCGCACCACTAAATTGGCATTGATTAGTAACCATGTGTAGAATTTGTCCTTTGATTTCATAATCTGGCGCATTAATGTCTGGATGAGTAATTGCGTGACCTTGGCCAGTGCGTTTAGCTCTCATTCGGTCTTCCATACTTAAAGGTTCTAGATTCTCCATAATTGAATTTGTTGAATCGGAATCACTAGAGGATTCTGATTTAATGGTTCGTTCCTCAACAATCTCTGTTTGAATGATTGGTGGTTCCGGAGGAAAATTTAATGGTTCAGGATCTATGAATCGTCCCTGAATATTCTCCGGATTCTCAATTGTGAGGTAGGGTTCAAAAAATGGATTATCGGAAATTTGAACTGGAGTACTTGATCGACTGGATGACGATTCTAAAGAAAAATCAACGGCGGTAATATTTGCTAAATGTCTTAATCTAGTTACAGGTGGTGAACGTACAAAAGGTGGTGAACGTCTTGCTCGGTGCATTCACTGAATATCCTATTAGTTTTTAAAAAAGGAAAGAAAAATTATATAAGTTATCCAATCAATAGACTTTTCTGATTTTGCCCACGTTTCGAATAGCCAAAAGATGCAGCAGAGGGGCAGGATTCGTTTGGTCTCAATATAATTGAGGACTGTTTGGCTCCAATAACCCAGTCCACGTAGAAATCCAACTATTACTACGAACCAGAAAATTTTGATGTCTATCAATTTAACCACTTAAAATAAATTTTCGTAATTTTAAGAAATTTAGATAAGAAGTAGAATAAAAATCTATGTCCTAAAAACTAGAATAGCGAGAAATAAGAAAGAAAAAGAGCGCGTCGAAAAAGGTTGAAAAAGAAAAGAAAAATTGAAAAAGGCGTTGAAAAATAAGAAATAAAAAGAGTGACTTATAAAACTTTAAAACATTCGCCTAACCCAACCTTATTACTATCACTAACTTAAAATTATAATCGCAAATTGAGATTACTAATTGGAATGATAATTGATACATAGGTAAAAGGTGTCTAAAAATATTAAAGCTTACAAGAAAAACTATATCCCAAATGGCAATAACTTAAAAAGAAACTAAAACTTAAAAAGGCGTCGCAAAATTCTAAAGCACCTAAATCTTAGTCTAAAGAAAAAGCACTTAAGGGATTTTACGGCAAGGCCTAAAAATCTAGAAATAAAAATAACTATGGCAAAAACTATGAATTAAAAATAAATACGAGCGAAAAATACAAAAATTACGCTAAAACTATTAAAAAGGGACAAAATATAAAAATATATAAAAAGTTGTAAAAATTACAATTTTTATAAAAATATTATTTTTTGTTATAATTCAGTAGGCTTATAACTACCTTTAGTGGTTTGATTCTTGATGTTATAATTCAGTAGGCTTATAACTACCTTTAGTGGTTTGATTCTTGATTAAGAATGCTAATAATGAAGTGTAAGAACAAAGATGATAATGGAGAGAAAGAAAGAAACACTTTGTAAGTGTGAGAAAATGGTGCAAGTTTAATGCTTGCATTCATGGCTATTTATAGCAAAAATATCACAAGTTTAGGTAATACAATAATATTACTTTTGTGTATCAATAATTGACTATCCATTTATATATATATTTATATATTATAACACTCCCCTTTGGATAGCAATTTTATTTGTTGAAGATCAACTATAAGTTACTGCCTCGTTAAAAACCTTGCTAAAGAAAACCCAGTGGGAAAAAAACTTTAGCTAAGGGAAAAAGAGTGCAGCATGGAGTTGACTCCCCCTCAAGTAGACATCGCTTCAGTTGTTATATCTTTTGAACATGTATCATGCCAATGTTATGAACGTGTGTTCTGAAAATAGCAGTTGGAAGTGCTTTCGTGAAAAGATCAGCAGAGTTTTTGCTGGATTGAACATATCTCATTTCAATCTCGTTGTCCTTAATGAGATTTTGAGTGTATGAGAAGAATCTAGGAGATATGTGTTTGGTTCGGTCACTTTTGATATACCCTTCTTTCATCTGTGCTATGCAAGCTGCATTATCTTCATAGATAATTGTTGGACTTTTATCGCGTTCTAGTCCACAAGAATCAGTAATGATTTGTGTCATTGATCTCAACCAAAAACATTCCCGAGTAGCTTCATGTAATGCAATCACTTCGGCATGATTTGATGATGTAGCAACAAGTGTTTGTTTTTGAGAACGCCATGATATTGCAGTACCTCCATTTAGGAATACATATCCAGTTTGAGATTTAGCTTTATGTGGATCAGATAAATAACCTGCATCAGCATAACCAACCAAATCTTGTTTTGATTCGTTAGAATAAAATAATCCTAAATCAGTAGTTCCTCGAAGGTATCAAAATATGTGTTTGATCCCATTCCAGTGTCTTTTGGTAGGAGCAGAGCTGAACCTTGCCAACAAATTAACTGCAAAAGAAATGTCAGGTCTTGTACAATTTGTAAGATACATAAGAGCTCCAATTGCACTAAGATATGGTACTTCTGGTCCAAGAATATCTTCATGATCTTCACATGGACGAAATAGATCAATTTCAACATTGAGTGATCTAACAACCATAGGAGTACTTAATGGTTTTGCCTTGTCCATATTGAAACGTTTCAGAATCTTTTCAGTATATGTTGTTTGATGTACAAGTAAACCATTAGGCATATGCTCAATTTGTAAACCAAGGAAATACTTGGTTTTTCCGAGATCTTTCATTTCAAATTCTTTCTTTAGAAGTTGAATGGCTTCATGGATTTCTTTATTTGTACCTATGATGTTTAGATCATCAACATAAACAGCTATGATCACATATCCGGATGTTGTTTTCTTAATGAAAACACAAGGACAAGTAAGGTTATTTGTATACCCTTTGCTTATCAAGTAATCACTTAATCGATTATACCACATACGTCCCGATTGTTTTAACCCATATAAAGATCTTTGTAATTTAAACGAATACATTTCTTTGGGTTTTGCATTTGATGCTTCTGGTACCTTAAATCCTTCAGGTATCTTCATATATATATCACTATCAAGTGATCCATATAGATAAGCAGTCACAACATCCATGAGATGCATTTCTAAATTTTTAGAAACTGTCAGACTGATTAAGTATCTAAAAGTAATTGCATCCATAACAGGGGAATAAGTTTCTTCATAATCAATTCCCGGTCTTTGAGAAAAACCTTGAGCTACAAGTCTAGCTTTATACCTTGTAACTTCATTTTTCTCATTTCTTTTTCGGACAAAAATCCATCTGTATCCTACAGGTTTCACATCTTTAGGAGTGAGAATGATGGATCCGAAAACTTTTCTTTTATTGAGTGATTCTAATTCAGCTCGTATTGCTTCTTTCCATTGAGCCCAATCATGTCTATTTTTACATTCAACCATAGATGTTGGTTATGGATCATCATCATTATTCATGATGTCATATGCAACATTAAATGAAAATTTCTCATCAAGATTTTTCATTTCATTTCGGTTCCATAATATTTTTGAATGTGCATAATTGATTGCAATTTCTGTATTGACATCATCAATCTCCTCTGCAGTAGGAGTACTGATTTGTGGTTCTTCTTGAACACTTTCTTTTACCTTATTATCAGCTGATTTTCTTTTTCGAGGATTTTTATCTTTGGAACCAACTGGTCTCCCACGTTTCAGACGTGGCATAGATTCTTGAGTGACTACATTATCAGTTTTCCGATTTGGAATCTCAACTCGAGCTGGAGTATTAACTGCTGGTATATATGATTTAGTCACCCTTTTTGTATCTGTGAATGCATCAAGCAATTGATTTACAAGTTCTTGTATATGCATTATCTTTTGAACTTCTATCTCGCATTCTTTTGTGCGAAGATCAAGATACTTTAATTGAGGTTCACACCATGAAACATCATTTTCTTTATTTTTTATTTCTCCCCCTAATCTAGGAAACAATGTTTCATTAAAATGACAATCAGCAAAACGTGCTGTAAAAACATCACCTGTCATAGGTTCAATATACATTATGATTGAAGATGTTTCATATCCAACATATATTCCCAACCTCCTTTGAGGACCCATTTTTGTACGTTGTGGTGGCGCAATTGGAACATATACTGCACAACTAAATGTTCTAAGGTGGGAAATATTTGGCTCTTGACCAAAAGCAAGTTGTAGGGGGGAATATTTATGACTTGCACTTGGTCTGATGCAAATCAATGCAGCAGCATGTAAAATTGCATGACCCCATATAGATACAGGGAGTTTTGTTCTCATTATCAATGGTCTAGCGATTAACTGTAAATGTTTAATCAGTGACTCTGCTAAACCATTTTGTGTATGCACATGAGCAACAGAATGTTCAACAACAATTCCTATAGACATACAATAGTCATTAAATGCTTGAGATGTAAACTCACCAGCATTATCAAGTCTCATCTTTTTAATGATGTAATCAGGAAAATGTGCTCTCAATTTAATAATTTCGGCAAGAAATTTTGCAAATGCCACATTACGGCTTAATAATAGACAAACATGAGACCATCTACTAGATGCGTCTATTAGGACCATGAAATATCTAAATGGTCCACATGGTGGATGAATTGGTCCACAAATATCACCTTGAATTCTTTCAAGAAACATTGGTGATTCTTTCTCAACCTTAAGTGGTGAGGGTCTAGTTATCAATTTTCCAAGAGAGCAAGATATACATGGAACCATTGTATTATGAAGGATTTTTCTATCCTTCAGTGGATGTCCATGTGTACATTCAATAATTCCTTTTATCATTGTTGATCCTGGATGGCCCAATCTGTTATGCCATAAATTAAATACACCAGGATCAATATACTTTTCTTTAATCACCATATGTGCTTCTGGTACATTTATATGTGTATAATGTAATCCAGAATTAAGTCTTGGCAGTTTTTCAATCACGTGATTCTTGTTAGTGATACTTAAATATTTCTCATTTTCTGCCGTTACTGACTGATAATCATATCCATTAAGGTATATGTCAGAAAAACTCAATAAATTTCTGCTTGACTTAGGAGAGAATAAGGCATTATTAATTAAAAATGTTGTACCGTTTGGTAATATGAATTTTGCCTTTCCTATCCCTTCTATCAAGTTAGCAGCACCTGATATTGTATGTATAGTTCCTTCTGTCGGTTTCAAATCAATGAAATATTTTTCAGATTTAAGTATAGTGTGTGTAGTACCACTATCTGCTATACAGAGATCTCCACTACTTGATTAATGTTGTGTTCCAGCAGAATTCATATTAAACTTCATATATAAGAAACAAACAGTAAGTATATAAATGTTACACAAAATGTTTATTACACACAAATAGATAAAACTGAAACATTTGACATACATAGAATTGAAACATCAAACATAGAACTGGAACATTTGATAAAACATATAGAACTGAAACATTTGAGAAAACATGATGACAAAGGTTAAATCGTTTTATTTATAAAAGAAACATATTAATTTAATTCAAGAAATATTCATATAAATCAGATGGTTGCTCAGTGACTGTTGGATCAATATTATCCACAAAATTTACTTCCTTTTCTTTACCTTTTAGCGAATCCCGATACATCTTAACAAGATGTTTAGATGTTCGACAAGTATTAGCCCAGTGGCCCATTCTACCACATCTGTAACAAGATTCTTCAGAATTTTTAGAAGAATTTTCTTCAACATCTTGTTTAGTGGGCTTGTTTTGTGGTTGATATTTATATTTTCGTGGATTATTATTTCTTTGACCACCACGGCCACGACCACGGCCACGTCCACGCCCATTCCCATTACCATAAGGATGGTTTCTACCATAGTTATGGCTTTTGGCATGATGATGGCGATGGTTATTATAACCACGACCTTGCCCGCGTCCTTGTCCCTGTTTATAATTATTTGCAGTATTTGCTTCAGGGATTGCAAGTGTACCAGTAGGACGGGATTGCTGATTTTTCATTAATAGCTCATCATTTTGCTCTGCAACCAAGAGATATGAATTAAGTTCAGGATATGTGTTGAACTTTAGCATTCTCAAATTTCTTTGCACTGTGATGTTGGCAGCATTCATTGTGGAGAAAGTTTTTCTCCAACATGTCTGCATCACTTATTTCATGTCCACAGAATTTAAGTTGTGAGACTGTATTATACAGAGCTGAGCTGTATTCATTTACTTTCTTAAAGTCTTGGAACCTTAATGTTCTCCATTGATCCATAGCAGCTGGAAGTAAAATTTCTCTTTGATTATTGAATCTGCTTTTGAGACCTTCCCATAAAACATGAGGATCTTCTACAGTCACATAATTATTTTGTAAGCATTCATCAATATGTTGATGAATAAAGCAACATGCCGTTGCTTGTTCTTTTTCAGAACAAGTGTTGTTTTCATTTATGGTTTCAAGAATGCCCATTGATTTAAGATGCATTTTTACTTTTATAACCCATGGCATGTAGTTGTTTCCCGTTGATTCTAAAGGGGTAAATTTAAGCTTTTCCAGATTCGACATTTTCTATTATCAAAAATTAAAACAAACAACATGATAAATTAGAGTCAATTTATATTCATAAGTATATAAACATTAAACATAAATTTAATATAACATAAATGATAAGTAGGCGACAGTGTCGACCATATGTAAGCAATCATAAATAAATGTTATATAACATAAATGATAATTAGGTGACAGTGTCGACCATATAAATGTTAGATAATAGAAATATAAATATTAGTAACATAAATGATAATTAGGCGACAGTGTCGACCATATATTATTCAGGTGGTATAACCGACCATATATCATTTAGGTGGCAGAGCCAACCATAATTAGTATTAAGATTATCGTGCTGATAACGTGTTATAATTCAGTAGGCTTATAACTACCTTTAGTGGTTTGATTCTTGATGTTATAATTCAGTAGGCTTATAACTACCTTTAGTGGTTTGATTCTTGATTAAGAATGCTAATAATGAAGTGTAAGAACAAAGATGATAATGGAGAGAAAGAAAGAAACACTTTGTAAGTGTGAGAAAATGGTGCAAGTTTAATGCTTGCATTCATGGCTATTTATAGCAAAAAATATCACAAGTTTAGGTAATACAATAATATTACTTTTGTGTATCAATAATTGACTATCCATTTATATATATATTTATATATTATAACATTTTTATATTATTTATTTAATAAAACTATTAATTTTATAATTTAATTAAACTAATTAAACTAAATAATACAAATTAATAATTAAAACTAAATTAATAATTAAAAATTAAACCCTAATTAGGGTTATAATAATAATAATTATATATTAATTAAAACCCTAAACAGGCGGCTGAGGTTACCAGGCCTGTCAAATCACCTCATGCGATCGCATGAGGTGTTAGTTGATTTTTCATGCGATCGCATGGCTTGCTAAATTGGGCCAGGCTCTGGGCTGCAACAGTGATCGGGCAGAGTATGTTTTTTATATATTTTTTTTTTGTTTTGCTGTTTTAATAAAATTATGTAATATATTTATATAAATTAAATAAAACTTATATTTTTATAAAATAAAGATAAAGAAACTTTTATATAACTTACAAACTCTTAAAAATATTTATATTTTTATTTTTCTTTTTATATTTTCGAATATTTAAAACGTATTTTTACAAAAGCGTACTAAAAATAAAAATCTTTTTTTTCTGTTTTTTTTGTGTGTGGCGTTTCGCTTCGGCGTTCCCCGGCAGCGGCGCCAAAAATACTTGATGTTAAAGCTAAGGGGTATAAAATACTATTAAATACGATACAATTTTACACAAGATATTTATTTATTAATTGAATGGATATACTTAAACCTTGCTACAACACTTATAGGCAGTGTACCTAATCATACAGTAGTGTAGTTTTTAGTAAGTCCGGTTCGTTCCACAGGGAATCTTTTTCACAAAGCATAACGCTATATTAGTTTAAATTTATAAAAATACAAATATATATATATAAGTAATATTATTATTATAAAGGGGGGTTTTTACCGTTTAATGACCGGTTTGTCGATTTTAAAACTTTAGTCGCAGTTAAAACCAAATGTAAAATATTAAATAAAAGACTTAATTTAAAGCGTAAAGTAAATAACGATAATGAAATTACGAATAATAAAAGTGCGATAAAATAAACTTGCGATAATTAAAAAGTACGATAATTAAAAGTGCAATTAAATACAATAACAATAAATAAAAGTGCTATAATTAGAAGTGCAATTAAATATAAAATAAAGGAAATTAAATATGAAATAAAAGAATTATGCTTATTTAAACTTCCGTAATCATGATGTTTGACGTGTTGATTTTAGTTTTATGCCCATGGGTTAATTGTCCTTTGTCCTGGATTATTTAATATGTCCGTCTGGTTTTTGTCCATAACAGTCCATCAGTCATAAATATAAAGTGCGAGTGTCCTCGTCAAATTATCCTTATACTCGAAGTTTAAATATTCCAACTAATTGGGGACTTAAACTGTAACAAGGTTTTATTACTTTGTTTAATAATTACACCAGGATGTTGACTGAGTGTAACCCAAGGTTTTAATACTTTGTTATCAATTATGCCAAGTGTCCTTGTACATAATTTCACCCCTGTTTTAATAATTCTAGTGGCTATTAATCCATTCCCGTGTCCGTTTAAGTGAACGATTATTTGTACATATAAATGCCCCGCCCATCGTGTCCGATCGAGTGTATATGGTTATTTATAGGTACGTCCAATTGTAAATCTTTATATTAAAATTAACAAACTATCATTTAGTTAAACAAATATAAAGCCCATTAATAGCCCATAGTCTAATTTCCACAAGTGTCGTTCTTTTGTCCAAACCTCAATTATGGTACAAAGCCCAATTACCCAATTTTAATATTTTTAGCCCAACATCATGATTACTTCGGATTAAATAAGCATAATAATAACTTAGCTACGAGACATTAAATTAAAAAGGTTGAACATAACTTACAATGATTAAAAATAGCGTAGCGTTACACGGACAGAATTTCGACTTACAACATTCGCTAACATACCCTTATTATTAGGATTTAAAATTAAAATTAAAATTAAAATATAAATATAAATATATATGTTTACATATAGATAGAGAGATTGATGGATGGATTTTACGTTCACCAAACTGCGAATTTATAGGCCTGTGAACTGAAAAAGGATCTCATGCGATCGCATGAGCTTTGCTCTTCAAGGCCATGCGATCGCATGGCCAGCTGGGGAGGCTCACATTTGGTTGTTTTCTTCTGCCGATGTTTATTTATAATAATATAATATATATATTACTTTTAAGAATTAATTATATATTATATTATATTCATGTGCATAGTTGACTTGTAATTTTTAGTCCGTTGCGTCGAGCGTTGAGAGTTGACTCTGGTCCCGGTTCCGGATTTTCGAACGTCCTTGCGTACAAGTTAATATCTTGTACTTTGCGTTTTGAATCTTGTACTCTTGTAATTTTGAGACGTTTCTTATCAATAATTGGAACCTCATTGATTGTATTTTGTACTTTTGAGCTTTTTGGTCGTTTGCGTCTTCAATTCGTCGAATCTGTCTTTTGTCTTCACCTTTTATTATTTAAACGAATATCACTTGTAAATAGAACAGTTGCAACTAAAAGCTTGTCTTTCTTGAGGAATAATGCTATGAAATATATGTTCGTTTTTAGCATTATCAATATCATAAAGCATAAGCACACTATATTACATATATTACACCACACGAATACAACTATCTTATTCCGACTCGCTCGTTTCTTCTTTTTCGGTTTTGGTTCGTTTTGCCAAGTTTCTAGGGATATATGATGTTCCCCTAATACTAGCTGTCGTTTTCTACATTGGTTTAGAAAAACCTGGTGGTTTAGAGGTTCCCGGGTTATTGTCACAACTTAAGAAATACGGGTGTTGACGATACATATAAAGTTCATCGGGTTTGGAATCAAATTTCTCTATTTTTATGCCCTTTCCCTTATTGTTCTCTTTTGCCTTATTAAATTGTGTTGGGGTAATTTCTATAACATCATCGGAATTCTCGTCGGAATCCGATTCATCGGAGAATTGGTAATCCTCCCAATATTTTGCTTCCTTGGCGGAAACACCATTGACCATAATTAACCTTGGTCGGTTGGTTGAGGATTTTCTTTTACTTAACCGTTTTATTATTTCCCTCACCGGTTCTATTTCCTCCTCTGGTTCCTCCTCTTCCGGTTCTGATTCTTCTTCCGGTTCTGATTCTTCTTCCGGTTCCTCTTCGGGAACTTGTGAATCAGTCCAATATATATTCGACTCTTCGTTATTATTAGGTGAGTCAATGGGATTTGTGTTAGAGGTAGACATCTATCACACAATATCAAACATGTTAAGAGATTAATATATCACATAATATATACATGTTAATAATGTATAGTTTTCAACAAAAATGTTAAGCAATCATTTTTAAATAAAACACGATCGAAGTCCAGACTCACTAATGCATCCTAACAAACTCGATAAGACACACTAATGCAAATTTTCTGGTTCTCTAAGACCAACGCTCGGATACCAACTGAAATTTCCCGTTCTTATTGATTAAAAACGTTCCATATTAATTGATTTCGTTGCGAGGTTTTGACCTCTATATGAGACGTTTTTCAAAGACTGCATTCATTTTTAAAACAAACCATAACCTTTATTTCATAAATAAAGGTTTAAAAAGCTTTACGTAGATTATCAAATAATGATAATCTAAAATATCCTGTTTACACACGACCATTACATAATGGTTTACAATACAAATATGTTACATCAAAATCAGTTTCTTGAATGCAGTTTTTACACAACAGCGGAAGCTCTTAGTATTCACCTGAGAATAAACATGCTTTAAACGTCAACAAAAATGTTGGTAAGTTATAGGTTTAACCTATATATATCAAATCGTAACAATAGACAACAAGATTTCATATTTCAATACACATCCCATACATAGAGATAAAAATCATTCATATGGTGAACACCTGGTAACCGACATTAACAAGATGCATATATAAGAATATCCCCATCATTCCGAGATACCCTTCGGATATGATATAAATTTCGAAGTACTAAAGCATCCGGTACTTTGGATGGGGTTTGTTAGGCCCAATAGATCTATCTTTAGGATTCGCGTCAATTAGGGTGTCTATTCTCTAATTCTTAGATTACCTGACTTAATAAAAAGGGGCATATTCGATTTCGATAATTCAACCATAGAATGTAGTTTCACGTACTTGTGTCTATTTTGTAAATCATTTATAAAACCTACATGTATTCTCATCCCAAAAATATTAGATTTTAAAAGTGGGACTATAACTCACTTTCACAGATTTTTACTTCGTCGGGAAGTAAAACTTAGCCACTGGTTGATTCACGAACCTATAACAATATATACATATATATCAAAGTATGTTCAAAATATATTTACAACACTTTTAATATATTTTGATGTTTTAAGTTTATTAAGTCAGCTGTCCTCGTTAGTAACCTACAACTAGTTGTCCACAGTTAGATGTACAGAAATAAATCGATAAATATTATCTTGAATCAATCCACGACCCAGTGTATACGTATCTCAGTATTGATCACAACTCAAACTATATATATTTTAGAATCAACCTCAACCCTGTATAGCTAACTCCAACATTCACATATAGAGTGTCTATGGTTGTTCCGAAATATATATAGATGTGTCGACATGATAGGTCAAAACATTGTATACGTGTCTATGGTATCTCAAGATTACATAATATATAATACAAGTTGATTAAGTTATGGTTGGAATAGATTTGTTACCAATTTTCACGTAGCTAAAATGAGAAAAATTATCCAATCTTGTTTTACCCATAACTTCTTCATTTTAAATCCGTTTTGAGTGAATCAAATTGCTATGGTTTCATATTGAACTCTATTTTATGAATCTAAACATAAAAAGTATAGGTTTATAGTCGGAAAAATAAGTTACAACTCGTTTTTGTAAAGGTAGTCATTTCAGTCGAAAGAACGACGTCTAGATGACCATTTTAGAAAACATACTTCCACCTTGAGTTTAACCATAATTTTTGGATATAGTTTCATGTTCATAATAAAAATCATTTTCTCAGAATAACAACTTTTAAATCAAAGTTTATCATAGTTTTTAATTAACTAACCCAAAACAGCCCGCGGTGTTACTACGACGACGTAAATCCGGTTTTACGGTGTTTTTCGTGTTTCCAGGTTTTAAATCATTAAGTTAGCATATCATATAGATATAGAACATGTGTTTAGTTGATTTTAAAAGTCAAGTTAGAAGGATTAAATTTTATTTGCGAACAAGTTTAGAATTAACTAAACTATGTTCTAGTGATTACAAGTTTAAACCTTCGAATAAGATAGCTTTATATGTATGGATCGAATGATGTTATGAACATCATTACTACCTCAAGTTCCTTGGATAAACCTACTGGAAATGTGAAAAATAGATCTAGCTTCAAAGGATCCTTGGATGGCTTGAAAGTTCTTGAAGCAGAATCATGACACGAAAACAATTTCAAGTAAGATTTTCACTCGAAATAAGATTGTTATAGTTATAGAAATTGAATTAAAGTTTGAATATGATTATTACCTTGTATTAGAAAGATAACCTACTGTAAGTAACAAAGGTTTCTTGATCTTGGATGATTACTTGGAATGGATTTAGAAAACTTGGAAGTAAACTTGCAATCTTGGAAGTATTCTTGATTTTATGAAACTAGAACTTTTGGAATTTATGAAGAACACTTAGAACTTGAAGATAGAACTTGAGAGAGATCAATTAGATGAAGAAAATTGAAGAATGAAAGTGTTTGTAGGTGTTTTTGGTCGTTGGTGTATGGATTAGATATAAAGGATATGTAATTTTGTTTTCATGTAAATAAGTCATGAATGATTACTCATATTTTTGTAATTTTATGAGATATTTCATGCTAGTTGCCAAATGATGACTCCCACATGTGTTAGGTGACTCACATGGGCTGCTAAGAGCTGATCATTGGAGTGTATATACCAATAGTACATACATCTAAAAGCTGTGTATTGTACGAGTACGAATACGGGTGCATACGAGTAGAATTGTTGATGAAACTGAACGAGGATGTAATTGTAAGCATTTTTGTTAAGTAGAAGTATTTTGATAAGTGTCTTGAAGTCTTTCAAAAGTGTATGAATACATATTAATACACTACATGTATATACATTTTAACTGAGTCGTTAAGTCATCGTTAGTCGTTACATGTAAATGTTGTTTTGAAACCTTTAGGTTAACGATCTTGTTGAATGTTGTTAACCCATTGTTTATTATAACAAATGAGATGTTAAATTGTTATATTATCATGATATTATGATATATAATATATCTTAGTATGATGTATATACAGTTAAATGTCGTTACAACGATAATCGTTACATATATGTCTCGTTTCGAAATCATTAAGTTAGTAGTCTTATTTTTACATATGTATTTCATTGTTAATACACTTAATAATATATTTACTTATCATTTAATATAATTAACCAAGTGTATCAATATCTTAATATGATTCATATGTAGCTAGTAAGACGTTGTTATAACGATAATCGTTATATATATCGTTTTCGAGTTTCTTAAATTAATAGTCTCATTTTTGTGTATATAACTCATTGTTAAAATACCTAATGAGATACATACTTATAATAAAATCATGTTAACTATATATATAACCATATATATGTCATCGTATAGTTTTTACAAGTTTTAACGTTCGTGAATCACCGGTCAACTTGGGTGGTCAATTGTCTATATGAAACCTATTTCAATTAATCAAGTCTTAACAAGTTTGATTGCTTAACATGTTGGAAACACTTAATCATGTAAATAACAATTTCATTTAATATATATATAAACATGGAAAAGTTAGGGTCACTACAGTTGTGATAATGTATATATATTATATTATATTATATCTAATTATGATTATGGAAGAGTCATGATTCACGCAAGTAGTAAGGGTAGTAGGCTTGAATGTCTAGATATATATTAGTTATATATGCATATATCAAAAGAAACAAACACAGATACAATTGTATGAAAATCAAAAGGTGTAAACGTGTGAAGTGAATTTGTTTGTTAACAAACTACTATACATCTTTAGATGTTTATACTCTGTTGAAAACTATGAAATAATTGGGTTTTGGCATCATCCCCACATTTCAATTTTTGACAGCTCGATATCCACTTCATGTTCTTTAACTTTCTAAATTTTAGATAATTCATTTATTATTACTATAGTTAAATTTAAAGGTGATGGATGTATATTTAAAGTAGAAATAGGAAATCATAATGTATCAGTTAATTAATAATTTAGATGATGATGCATTATTAAATAGTTTACTTATATTATTATATTTTACCAATTATGTACTCAAACTCAATTGGCCCACCTACTCTTAGAATAAAATGAAATCAATTATTATGAAGTGCACACGTTTAGCATCAATCTAATGATTTTCTACTAGACTTTTATTTATAGCATAAATATATCAAGGCTATATTTAATCTTATGTAAAAATATGCATCCATATATATATATAAATATATTTTAATAATATATTTTACTACGTTGTTAATTATATATATACATATATATATATATATATATATATATATATATATATATATATATATATATATATATATATATATATATATATATATATATATATACATATATATTTACAAATAGTTGTTCGTGAATCGTCGAAAATGGTCGAAGGTAAATGAATATATGAAAACAGTTCAAAAATTTTGAGACGCAACCTTACAGATTTTGCTTATCGTGTCAGAAATATTAAATTATATTAAGAATTTTAGTTAAAAATAAGTCAAAATTTTCCGGGTCATCACAAGAGACACTTTAACTGGTCGCGTATGTCAATATTTGGCCCAAATAAAATAATACCAGCAAATGTGTAATCTTCTAAATCAAGGCTTGAATAATTAGAAATCATGATATTTCATATGGGTATAACAGATACATGTATTCTTGACAACATAAACATGCATCATCTTTATAAGACGGATTTTATATGCTTCGTATGACATAATTACCAACTCACCAAAATGAATCCAAGAAAACCAACAACAATGGTAAAAAAAATATTAGATTAGTTCAATTGTAGTGTTTGATGAATGTTAAGTTCTTTGACCCATAAACCACTTTAGAGTATTATAATTGTAGGTAGCATAACTTAAATCAACTCAATCATATGATCTCACATTTTAAGAAAATTTGAAATTAGTAAGCATAGCATTTCTCATATAGCGAAATAAATCTAAACGAACTTTAAGGGAATTTCCACCCATTTGCTTGTAAATGGGTTGAGCTGGACTATTCTTAATGTCTGACAAGTCATGTGTACCAAGTTGAAAACCTGTTTTTGATAAAACAGGTCAATTTTGAAGTTAGTACAATACCACTATCTTATAAACAATGTGAAAATGGAGAACATTTTAGCTACAAATTCGCAGTCATTAATGTCAAAAATCTCATGATATAATCTTTTTGAAGGGCTCATGCTATTGTTGACAAAGATCTTTATATAATTGACTTTACCAATGGTATTCAAGCATCGTGACTCCCTAGAAATAAGTTAGTCCTTAAAAACGATGTGCACATTATGCTCTTAACAAACATTGGTCAAACTGATGAATTATACAATGCTACTTGTCTTCAAGTTGTTGCACACTATATTAAGGCAAAGTTTATATCAGAACAAATAATGCCCCAAGCAGATTAGGTTTATATCTATAAATAGTAAATGTTATATACATAATCAAGTGAAGATGAAAATAGAAGAAGATGTAAAGGAAAGTGATCGATTAACCAAAATCAATGGAATAATGATCATAAAGGACGCTTTCTAAATAAAAAAAATAATTTGAACATCAAGTCATCGATCAAATGTTTGAAAGTATGCATATGACAAGAACAGATATAAAATGTAATTTTAAGATATGAATATCGCTATACACATATATTATCCATATATATGAAAATTAAATTGAATAATAATACCTTATCCTCAACAATAATTATTTACTTATTCTGTGTAATATATACTTGCAACACATAATGGGTGGGATACATTGAAAGGACCCGTTCATATATATTATAAACGATTCACAATAGTTGATTACATCGCGAGGTATTTGACCTCTATATGATACATTTTACAAACATTGCATTTGTTTTTAAAAGACAAACTTTCGTTACAACAAAAATTGACGGCATGCACACCATTTGATAATACATCCAACTATAATTGACATAATAATAATCTTGATGAACTCAATGACTCGAATGCAACGTCTTTCAAAATATGCCATGAATGACTCCAAGTAATATCCTTAAAATGAGCTAATGCACAGCGGAAAATTTCTTTAATACCTGAGAATAAACATGCTTTAAAGTGTCAACCAAAAGGTTGGTGAGTTCATAGGTTTATCATAACAATCATTTCAATATATTAATAGACCACAAGATTTTCGTTTATAAATATATGTACACTCGCAAGTGTATAAAAGTATTCTATAAGTTGTAGGCACCCAGTAACAAGCCTTAACGTTCATGTTTTACCCTATGAAGTACATCAGATCAGGTGTGTTTAAAATAACCTCGAAGTACTAAAGCATCCCATAGTCAGGATGGGGTTTGTCAGGCCCAATAGATCTATCTTTAGGATTCGCGCCTACCGTACATAGACAAGTAGTTTAATGTTACCAAGCTAAGGGTATATTTCTGGTTTAAACCCACGTAGAATTAGTTTTAGTACTTGTGCCTATTTCGTAAAACATTTATAAAAACAGCGCATGTATTCTCAGTCCCAAAAATATATATAAAAGGGAGCAAATGAAACTCACCATACTGTATTTCGTAGTAAAAATACATATAACGTCATTTAACAAGTGCAAGGTTGGCCTCGGATTCACGAACCTATATTAATTATATATATTTATATGTTGGTCAATATTTGTCAAACAATTTTTGGTCAAGTCATAGTGTACCACAATCCTAATGCTCGAGACTAATATGCAAAAGTCAACAAAAGTCAACTTGACCCAAAATGACTTCTAAAATTTATACGTGTTTATTATATAACTTAACTATAGTCGTTTTATATATTTAAATATATTTATTAGATTTTATAATAATAAAAGTCATTTATTAATAAAAAATTATATTAACGTTTATATATAATATATACTTTTATATATCTTAAGTAGTAAAATTTATAAAGTTCACTTAATATCATAAAACTATAGTGGTAAGTATTATTAATGTAATTATATTACGCATGGTGAAAAATATCTTTGTATCCCCTATTTATTTGATAAAATAATATTGATCATAATAATAATAAGTAAAAGTTGTATTATTTTGTAATAATAGTTATTATTATTCTATAACAATATTTATATTTACTAAAAATGGTATTATGATAAAATGATAATACTAACATAATAGTAATAATGATATTTTATAATAACAATGATATTTCTATTAAAATAATAACGACGATAGTAATAATAATCATTTTAACAATAATACTAAAATTCAGTTGACTATAACTTCTAATCCGTTCATCGAAACCATTCGATATCTAAATGAAAAGTTCTTAATTTTTCGCTAGCTTTCCAATGACATGCATATCATATACCCTATCTCAGTAGCATATGTATCTAATTCAGGATTCAACAAACCTATCTAAGGACAATATCGAATGTACAAGCATGCATAATCCTATATACTCGAGCACTACTCAGGGATACACTATTGATATATAAAAGTTAAGTTTGAGTGCTCACGTATCAATATTGAGATTCAATATTGCAGGAAAGTACGTAGACGCAACGGAGATGATAAACACTAGATTGACCTCACGAGCATACCCATGAACCATACACATCACCTCCATAGCTATAACCCATAATTTCCTTAGCTTCGACTCATTCAAAAAACTATTTTGAAATCACTCGGACATCACTCCATCGTAATATTTTATGTATACTAATAATATCTTGAAATAATACAGAGCAAATATATATATATATATATATATATATATATATATATATATATATATATATATATATATATATATATATATATATATATATATATATATATATATATATATATATATATATATATATATAAATTGATTGAGAGAGTTTAGAGAAATATATTTTCAAGTTTCTATGAAATAATGAAACCTATTGAATTCTATTTATAATAGATTTTTGAATTATTAAAGTGAATTATTAAAGTATGAATTATTAAAGTGAATTATTAAAGTATGAATTATTAAAGTGAATTATTAAAGTATGAATTATTAAAGTGAATTATTAAAGTATGAATTATTAAAGTGAATTATTAAAGTTAAAGTAAAGTAAAAGTAAAGTAAAGGTAAAGTTAAAGTATAGTAAAAGTATAAAAACTATGTATGTATAATACGCGTATAAATATATATAATATTAATTTAAATCGTTATATATATTTAATGAAATAAAATATAAATATCGTTATATTTATTATACTGGTTAAGTAATGAGTTGTCAAAAGTGATTCTAGATATTTATAAAAGTTATATACGTTTTAATAATAAAGTTCTTTTTAAACTGAAAATGTTTTTGTACGTTTAAAAATAGATTAATAGAATATTATGGAAACCAATTTTCCACTAGCTTTTGTCTAACTTTCGTAAATGACACTTTTTATTTTTATTTATAAATAGCTTTACAAATTATTCCGAATATCGTTAAGAGGAATAGATTTTCTCAAATCATAGTGGACCTCTCAACAGAGACTTGTAATCATAATTCAATGTTTCTGATAATTCAATCATTTAATATTTTTTTTTTAATTTCGTCGATAATCATATTGAAACAAATACGTTCATATAAAGCATTATATGTTTAAATACTTTGTTGACATTTTCAATTTATAACATATACACATATACATACATATTCATATATGTTCATTTAATGGTTCGTGAATCATTGGAATTTGGTCGAGGTTTAAATGAATGTATAAACATAGTTTAAAATCCTTGAGGTTTAACTTAACAAACATTGCTTATCGTTTTAGAATAATATAAAGATAAAGTTTAAATTTAGTCGGAAATTTCCGGGTCGTCACATACATGAATGTTGATCTTCATCTGCATTGTCAACACCAGCCTGTATTGATTAATTTATCATCATACAGATCAATCTAACATGTAATCACAAATCAATATCAAGAACATTAAAGTAAAACTTACTTGATGATGGAAAAATCGATTTTGAGTTTGATTATGAAGCCTTAATCAAATTAGGGTTGATCAATTCAAGTACTGATATCAATATTCCAATGGAGCAAAGGATTTATTCTCTTGAGAGTAATTGGTGTTCTAGAGAAAATACGTGATATGATATTGTAAAAGAAAAGTCACGCCCTAATATTTATATTTAGTTATTACAGTTATTTCCATTAAATAACTGAAAATTAATTAATTAGGGTAGTTATTTTCATTTAGGCATATTTAAGGGGAGTATTGTTATAAATGGTACATGGGTCATAATATGGAATACGTTCAAAATTCTCCCACTTGACCGAGTTACCATTTTAGATAAACAAAAATTAAGTTGACCAAGTTTATCTTAATTATCATAATCTCATATAGCACCAAAGCAAAAAGATACAGCCTACACGTGTCGCGTTTGACACGGGACCCCCTCAATTATACTAATGGTAATAATATAAAATATATGATTTCTTTAAGCCAAAATGACAAGAGCATAATGTGGTACACAACATTAGTTTATTTATAATGAAATTAAGTGTACACATTTTAAGTAAATATAGACAAACAAGGCATTATAATGAAGGATGCTGTCATAAAGCGCTTTCATTAAGAATTAAATGTTATCATGAAATAGTACACTAACTACAACATCATGTAAGGTCTCGACAAAAACCCATTTTAGTAACGTGACATGTAAAATAAAATGGGTGGTAAAACTTTAGTTAGCGGATCCGCAAGCATTTCATGAGTTCTAATGTGCTCGATGCATATATGTTGTTCCTCCACTCTTTCACGTACGAATTAGTAATTTGTATCGAGGTATAAACTAGCTCCAGTCGAACTGTTACTGTTCGAGAAGCTCATGACTGCGTTATTTATCGCAATAAATCTTCAATGGCCTTGAGTTGGAATTAACAATTTTAAGTCTAGTGATCAAGTTTTTCAACAACATTTCTTGACATGTCGCATTATAAACCATAACATACTCAGCCATCATCGTTGAAGTCATCGTTAGCACTTGCTTTTGACTCTTTCAAGAAATCGGCCCACCTGACAACATGAAAATATACCCCATAGTCGATCTACTAGTATCTTTGCATTTTGCAAAGTCTGAATTCGAGTATCCAATGACTTCAAGGTTTTCGGATCTAGTGTAGGTTAACTTGTACTCCTTCGTTCCTTGAAGATATCGCAATACTTTCTTAGCAGCTTTCCAATGATGTAGGCCAGGATTAGATTGAAATCTTCCTAACATGCCACATATATACACGATATCTGGTCGAGTACATACTTGGGCATACGTCAAACTTCCTACTATGGAAGCATAAGGAAGTCGCTTCATTTCTTCAGTTTCAACCTCAGTTTTCGGACATTGATGAGATCTGAAAACATCACCCTTAACCACGAGAGCACTGTAAAGGAGCATTGTTTCATATTGAACTTATTTACTACACGTTCAATATATGCCTTTTGAGACAATCCTAATGTCCCATTGGCACAATCTCGGTGTATTTCAATTCCTATAACATAAGAGGCTTCACCAAGATCTTTCATGTCAAAGTTTCTAGAAAGAAAATGCTATAACTCATGCAACAAATCAACATTATTTAATTGCCAAAAGGTTACCATCAACATAAAGCACAAGTTAAATAAAGTTGCTCCCACTCAACTTGAGGTACACGCATTGATCTACCTGATATTTGATGAAGTTGTGTTTTTTCATTACATCATCAAATTTTAAGTACCACTGACGAGAAGCTTTCTTAAGCCCATAAATAGATTTCTTTAGTTTACAAAGTGTTATTGGCCTTCAGATATAAAACCTTGAGGTTGAGCCATGAAAACATCTTCATATATCTCATTAAGAACAGCTGTTTTGACGTCCATTTGTTGTAACTCCAAGTCAAAATGAGCTACTAAGGCCATTACGATCCTTAGGGAGTCTTTTCTCGATACATGAGAAAATTTTCCTTGTAATCAATGCCTTCTTTTTGAGTGTACCCTTTCGCAACCAAACGAGCTTTGTAACATTCGACGTTTCCATCTGGATCAAGTTTAGTCTTAAAGACCCACTTGCATCCAACTTTGTTGGTTAGTGATCCAATGATAATATTCAAATGTTAACCACTTTATTTTGATGATGACGTCAAGTTTTATGTGCTTAAACAACGTATAGAACAACACAAGTTCACAAACCTACACAATCTCTAGCAAACGACCATTACACAAAATAGACAAGTCAAATGAATCATTAAAAAACATTCGAAGAGCACGGCTGGGTCCACGGTCGACCGCAGGTCAGACCGTGGATACCCATGTACCTTGGTTCCATGAAACAAGGTGCACAGTCAACTCCAGGGTCAGTCGTGGGTCGACCGCAGTTTCCTCTGTCCGAAATTTTGATCGAAAAATGTTTGACTACTTCGGGGCATCTATAATTTACAAAACTCATTTAAACATGCTTAGAATAGTTGTCTCCTTCTTATCCAAATGAGTTTTAGTCACTAAAACACTAATTTTGGTTAATCACACTTAATGACGTCTTAATGACACTTTTAACTTATAATTAATGTTAAACACACAAGTATGGCTAAAAGTTCTTTTTCAAAAGTCATCTTTTTAAATCTATATTAAAAGTAATGAAATGTTTAAGACGGACATTAAAGTCCCAACAAAAGAGATGCACTCCACTTGATTAACCATTAAGCATTACTTACATTCTTAATAAGAAGTTTAGTGTAAACTCCTAAAACTCTTCATGTAAAAACAAGTTGGTCTTATTTGGAAGGTTGCAAGTAATCAATGAATGCATATACTTGTAAAACTGATGTTGAAAAAAGTCTTGAAGACTTGTGACTTGAAGTTTGAAAGCTTGTGGTTGTCAAGGGATCAAAATTCTGCATATGCCATAAAGGGAAATCAATGACACACCATTAGTACAATGGGACTTTCCTCTTTTAAGCCATGGTCAACCTCAAAGAATACATCCAAGATAAAAGGGGCAATGCAGGCGTTTTCAGATGTTTTTGACATCTAATTGCAGCCATCCAATAAATTAAAATGACAAAGTTAAAGATCTCAAATGGCTACAAATTCAGAGTTCAGAGGCCTGCACTGTCGACCCACGGTCGACCGTGAGGTGAGCCGCAGTCAGCTGGGTTTGATTTTCTCTTGCCTATAAAAGCCAAACCTTGGAGCACTTGAAGAATTGCCTCTTGCACTTACATTTTCATACATTTACTTATATCATTCAAATATTATTGTAATCTATTTAGAGTGATTCAAGCAAGAGTGATTGTAACCTTAGTTGTAAGTTTACTTGTAAGATATCTTCTTAAAGTGATCTAGAAGATAGATGAGGTTTCACTTAGTGGAAGCATTAGGGTCTTGTGGTAAGAGAATTTGGTGATTGTGAATTCTTCAAAGGGACGTAAGGGTTCATAACTTACGGCTTATCGAGGATCTACTGTTTTATCCGGAAACTCCACCGAGTTAGGAGCATCATAGTGAAACTAACTCTCAATTCGTTAGAATTGAGGAGTGGATTAAGGAAGATTAGTTAACATCTTCCCGAACCAATATAAATATCTGTGTTTGTTCACTTATCCCTTATCTTCACATTTACTTTACTTGTGAACAAACAAATCAAATCACACTATAGTAATCTAAAGTTCTAAATCGAAAAATTTTAAAAAAAAATTTACTAAGTAACTATTCACCCCCCTCTAGTTACTTACAAATGGGTTTTGCACCCTTTGGTAGTTCAACAAGTTCCCAAACATCATTTTTACTCATTAAGTTCAATTCATCATTCATTGCTTCCCTTCACTGAGCAGATTGGTCACAAGTAATGGCTTCTTCATATGAATCACGTTCATTGCATTACCCTAAATCAAAATCATCCTCATTCAATTAGGTATATTAATCGTCAAAATTCGTGGGATGCCATTGTCGTTGTGACCTACGCAACGGCTGTTGAGTTTATTGTGGTTCAACATTAGTGATGGGGTTAGGTTCATTTTCCTCGACATTATTTGGATGATCATGAGAAGTTAAGTGATCATTCGAGATGTCAAGTGGCTTATTTATTGGGATGAGCACATGAATTATTGGTGTCTCAACTCGAGCCTCTTGAAGCTGAATTCTTCAAAATGAACCGTTCCCACTGTTGTTAGCATTCTCAAAAAATTCAACATGGCGTGTCTCGAAAATTCCAGTACTGTGAGATGGGTAGTAAAATCTGTAACCCTTTGATCGTTTTAGGCACCCAATGAAGAAGAAACTAATGGCAACTAAAATATGTATATCTTTGCTTTGGCTTGACATCCCCAAACTGGTAGATATCGTAAGCTAGGTTTCCTTCCTATCCAAACTCCATATGGTGTTTTTGGGACAGACTCTGAAGGTACTCTATTTATGATGTGAACAGCCATTTTCAATGCCTCGGTCGAAAGAAATCGGGAAGGTTTGAATTTGCTAACATACTGCAATCCATGTATATAAGAGTGTGATTTCTCCTCTCAGCTACACCATTATGCTGAGAGTTACCCGATATGGTATATTGGTTAATAATTCCATGATCTTTGTAAAAGTAAAAGAAAGATGCATGAGCTTGACCAACATCAGTATGTCTACCATAATATTCACCTCCTCTACCCGATCTTACCACTTTAATTTTGCGATCAAGTTGATTTTCAACAAGAAGCCTGACCAAACCAAAATCGTACTTGTGTGATTGTAGATTTAGGCTTGAGTGCTTAATTTGTGGAAAAGGATCGATCAGTTGTTTAATCTCCAATAATTGTGCAAACCCCGTTCGAAATCTGGATTCCAAGGGCGTTAAAAAATGGATGGGCTAATCTACTCAATTAGATTGAGTAATTAGTATCTAAGAATGTAGTGAGAGAGAGAGAGTGGATCTCTTCTTTTGTGAGGGTGATGAAGAGAGAGAAGGTAGATCTCTCCAAGCTTCATGCGGATAATCAAGAGAGAGAAATTAGATCTCTCCTTGATGAAGATGATCAAGAGAGAGAAAGTAGATCTCTCCATGCTTCATACAGTGAGTGTGATTAAAAGGATTAGGGGCCCCTTCTTTGGGTAGTAGAACATCTTATTTATAGGCAAATGTGGTAGTACAAAGTGTACTACAAGTGTAGTACATGTAGCTTATGTGGCAAGTGCTTATGGTAAAGGGCTTACATACAAGGCAGCCTTCATCCTTCTTCAATCCTAGACGGCCTGATTGTAGTCGGCCAATCCTAGACGGCGAATTCTAGACGGCCTGATTGTAGTCTGCCAATCCTGGTCGGAAAATCCTGGTTGGAAGATCCTAGACGGAATTTCCTAGACGAAAATTCCTAGACGGAATTTCCTAGACTGAAATACCTAGACGGAAGATCCTAGAGGAAAGTTCTTCTAGCCTGCTCCCTTCTAGCCTGCTCCCTTCTAGCATGCTGCCTTCTAGCTTGCTGCCTTCTAGTATGCTAAAATTTGTTTTTTACTTGTAACATATATAATTCTTATGAGAATAAGAGTTATTTGATACGGATTTTTTATGCGTATCATCAAGTCCCCCCCAGTTTGGTAATGTTAGCTGGCACATGTACTTTACCAAACTAAATCAAAGCACTTTCAATGCTACATTGAGATGTTCAATTTGATGGCATCATTCGAGGAATCCTTTCTCTTCGTCTTACTCGATTGTAACCCAAATTGCAAAGTGAACGAGTTCATATTAGTAACATGTGAGCTTGTAACTAGATATTGTAAGCTGGTTACTTAATTTTCTCTTCTTTTCTTCTACTTTTCTTGTCTTCTCCACTCATGTACCATTATTCAGATGTTTCGACGTTCGTATGCAGGTTACCGAGTACCCTACACACGCCTGAATTTGATGGGCTTACGTGTGAACATTGCCTTATAGCTATTGTCTATCTCTTCTTGATACTCTTTATTCGGACGGTCTTCAAGGTGGCTTGCATGTTCAAAATACTCTGATGCTCGTGTCCGAGTAACCTACACACTTGACTGAATGTTATGGGCTTACGTGTGAACACCGCCTTAAGTCAATTAAGTTTTTCTTCACGGTAATTTTTCATGGTTAATCTTTATCCAAAGTGACTTGTATTGCGTTTGGACTTTTCTTATCAGTTAACTTTCAGATGGACTGTATTGTTTGAATTGTATCTGGCGCCCTCATTTTGATGGCCGGATTTGGTGCTGGTTTATCTTTGTCTTATGCTCTTTCTTTTCATGATGGAGATTGTGCACTCTTTTACCCCCTTCAACCTTGACTGTTGTATTCGTACCTGGGAGTATCCGGTAGCCAGAGCCACTTGTTAAATGCTATGTAGGTGTCCTTCGTCACGATTCTCATGAACAAGAAAATGGTTTGCCTAAGTTGACATAAATAATATGAACAAGAATCTGATTGCTGGCTACTGGTTGCTTCGTATAATTGAAGATGTGTCTTCATTTGTGTAACGACCCGCACTTTTTCGATCGTTCTATACTTATAAGATTAATATTTACATAAATTAAACCTTACCAACATGATAAGCAATCCAAATTGTCGAGACTTATGTTTTTCGAAAAGAGTTTTACACAACGTGTGACCGTCTAGTTTGACCGATGATATCACGAACTATACAATATATGATAATTATACGTTTGTGTATATATATGTATATATACATATTTAACATGACCTAAGAATGTTTTAATATCTCATTTTTTATTAATAACAATAAGTTATAAGTATATTTTGAAACTACTAACTTAAGTTTTCAAAACGATAACCATACGTAACGTTATTTGACTTAAATACTTATGACCTATAATGTTTATACATATATCGTATAAGTAATGTATTTAATCAATTTTAAAGACTTAAATACATAAAACAATATAAGTATATTTACAAAAGATAGCTATATTTGAATCCTCGTTCCGTTTTCTCAAAGATTTCTATACGTATACCTAGGGTATATGTACCCGTATCATACGCAGCTTCTAGATGTATTTACTATTGGTATATACCAATAAAAATCTACTCCTTAGCAGCCTTAAATGATTAAGAAACATGTGGAACCAACCATTTGTCAAGTAGCATGAATTATTTAGCAAGAAAACAAAGTTAGGTATCTTTTTTTTTTCCTTTATAACCTAAAAACGTTTTTATGCATGCACACCATTTCTTCACCCCATTTTCTCATACTTACACTTCCATTTCTCTCTCAAAATACTCTTAACTTCATACTTGATCATCTCCAAGCATTTTCCCCATCATTTAGCTTCAAAAACAACACTTAAACCTCATAAGAAAACCTTACAAAAACACTTCAAGAAATCCTTCCAAGAACACCAACTTACTTCCAATCTTTCATCCACTTCCATCACCCTTTTGGTTCTAGGTTCTTACTCCTCTTTTACAACAACCTTGTCCAAGGAACTTGAGGTAGAATCTATGTTCATAACCTTATTCGATTCATATATATATAGCTATCTTATTTTGTGGTATAAAATTTTAACAACAAGAACATAGTTTGAATGTTTTCAAACTTGTTTGCAAACTAAATAGATCCTTCTAACTTAACTTTTAAAATACTCCAAGACCTGTAATATAACTTAAATATATGCTAATTTAACAAGGTATAACTTGGTTTTCAAAGATTATCTTAAAAACTGTTTTTACGACGTCGGAGTGCCACCGGGGGCTGTTTTGGGTTGGATAATTAAAAACCATCTTAAACTTTGAATTGGAGGTTTATTTTCTGGAAAAATGATTTTTACTATGAATATGATAACACATAAAAATTTCATGATTTAACTCAAAGTATAAGTATTTTTAGAAAAATAATCATTTAAGGTTGTTTACATGATGGAAAATGATTAACTTCATAAGTTTCACTAAAGTTTGACCTATGCCGTGTGATTTTGAATACAAACTAAGGTATTTACAGTTCATAGTCTTAAAGAGGGACTCGATCCAAGGAGATGACAAGTTGAATCAACGAAAACGGAGTTGTAACGAAGAAACTATGACCGAAACAAAATTGGATATCCAAGACTAGTTTAGCCACGAAAATAATTGGGAAAAATTAAATAAATCACATCTTTTTAAGTTAACATGATATTTTATATATATATGTACTTATAATTCAATTTTATATGGTTCAGGATCACCCGTAAACAACACGAGAAGATTAATCATAAGATCCCATGATTGTACGCAACACGTCATTTGACAACACCGGTACTTTATGTACGCAACACGTCATTTGACAACACCGGTACCGTGGGTCAAGATTAATCTCGACCAATACATATACGATGGGGTTTTATTTATTTCGTTGGGGGTTTTATTTATTTCATTGCGGGTATACTAAACATCTAAAAATGAACCATTAAAATTGAATTACTAACAACGAACTGCTAACTACGGACTAAGGAATTATTCAAAGTATTAAAAGTATAACAAGTATATATATGTGACGTTTGTTTAAAAAGAAAAGGTATTGATATATTATATATGGATAGGTTCGTGATATCAACCGGAGACCAAGTCAAATTATATATATATCTTCAAGACGAAAGTGAGTATATAGTCCCACTTTTAAACTCTAAATATTTCGGGATGAGAATACATGTATTTTATGTTTTACGTTATGGACACAAGTAACTGAAAAATATATTCTACGTTGAGTTGTACCACTGGCATACTTCCCTGTAGCTTGGTAACTGTTATTTACAGCGGTATTGTAAACGCGAATCCTGTTGATAGATCTATCGGGCCTGACAACCCCAACCGGACTGGACGACCAGTATTCAACGGTTGCACAGTACTTCGTTTCGTGACTACACTTGGTACGGTGTAGTAAGATTTCATAATAAAGGGAATATGCGACGTGATTAAATGTTAAGTATGGTTACCAAGTGCTCAACCACTTAGAATATTTTTATTAAACTGTTTATATACAAAATCTTGTGGTCTATATATATATATTGCTGCCGGCATTAAACCTATATCTCACCAACTTTATGTTGACCTTTTAAAACATGTCTATTCTCAGGTGATTACTAAAGCTTCCGCTGCATTATGTTGAATTTGAGCAGGATCTTGCGTACGCATATTTGTGTCAAAAATAAAACTGCATACCCAAGGATTTGTGTTGTAAAATATGCTCGAAATCGTGTTGTTATCATTATATGTAAAGTTTGTAAGTCGAAGATTATCGCTAAACGATACATCTTTTTATTGTCTAAAGCTTGTTACAAAAATAATGGTTATGGTTTGTAATGTATAATATATGCAGTTTCTCTTTTAAAAATGTCGCATATAGAGGTCAATACCTCGCAATGAAATCATACGTTATCTAACACGTTCTTATGGTTAAAGACGGGTTATGACATGTGGTATCAGAGCGGTGGTCTTAGCGAACCAGGTTTGCATTAGTGTGTCTAACTGATAAGTCGTTAGGATAAATTAGTAAGTCTGGACTTTGACCGGGTCTGATTTAAAAACCATTGCTTATCATTGTTGGTTAAAATTTATATGTAAATATTATGTAGTACTAATGGGTTAGTTGTTGTGTGATAGATGTCGGGCTCAAAACTTGTTATCACATTCAGCGACTCCGAACCAGAATCTTCAGATGGTGTTCCAGTCATTAACCTATCCGATGACGAAAATAATATCTTTGGGGAAGACTCACAAATTCCGGATGAACCGACTATAGAGAACCCGGAAAGTGAACCCGAGGAGGAAAGTGAACCCGAGGAGGAAAGTGAACCCGAGGAGGAAAGTGAACCCGAGGAGGAAAGTGAACCCGAGGAAGAAATACAGGAAATTACAAAAGAAGAGTTCGAACTAGGAAAGAAACGAAAGGCTAATGAATTAGAAAATTCAAATCCTGAGTTTAATAAGGATGATGTGGCACCAACTCCACTAGACACTACCACCCCTATTCCCGCTATTCCTATTCGATCTATCCCGGCATCCAGTTCTTCAGTCCCACAGCCAAAATATAGGCAGACAGCCAGGATAAGCGTTAAGCGATTCTTTGAACCTAAACGTCCTAGAAAATAGACCAAACGATGCGCTGCCGTATTAAACCATGGGATCATATAATGTTTTGTATAATATTATTAGTGTGGTTTGCTTAATGTTCGATGTAAGATAAGCATATGTAAAATAGTGAAGTGTGAAATGCAATATTTTTCCATGGTTAAGTATTATTTAGATGGTAGTAATTGATTCTGTACTAAGCTATTAAGTATGGACATTAACGGGTAGGTACTACCCTAGATATAATTATAAAACGCTAATAAGAAGAAAAGGCTTTTATAATAATACCTGGTTCATATTATTAATAAGCTATAATGTACTGTAAATATACACTACATCTATAATATTCCATGTGAATAATTATTTTCTTTTCATTCTTATAGAAGAATATGGCGCGATTGAACCGAATGACGGAACAAGAAATCCAGGAACTCATCAATCAGCGAGTGAACGACAGAATGTTATGGGTCGAGGCTGCAAGAGGTGCTGCAGTTAACCCAAATCCTCGTGTGGGGTGCACTTACAAAACTTTTCAAGCTTGCAAGCCCTCGTCATTCAGTGGAACAGAAGGACCGATCGGTTTAACCCGGTGGATAGAAAAGATGGAAACTGTGTTCAAAATCAGTGGTTGTGTTGAAAAGGACATGACCAAATACGCATCGTGCACTTTACAAGATAGTGCACTCACGTGGTGGAAAAATTATGTGAAGGCTGTAGGAGGAGATGTAGCTTATGATACTCCGTGGGAAGAATTCAAAACAATGTTAATCAACGAATATTGTCCAAGGAACGAGGTTAGGAAGTTGGAAGATGAGTTACGAAGTCTGAAGGTTATTGGTACTGAAATCACCAACTATAATCAGCGATTCATGGAATTAGTTTTGCTATGTCCTGAATTGGTTCCAACCGAAGAACGGAAGATTGAAATGTACAAAGATGGTTTGCCCAAAAAGGTCAAGGCAAATGTTACAGCATCGAAACCTAAGACAATTCATGAAGCTATAACCATGGCAAACGAGCTAACGGATCAGGTCATCATGGATAAGAAAGTATCCAATACTGATGTGAAGGTATCAGGTAACAAAAGAAGGTGGAATGGAAATTATGATCGAGGTAACCAACAACAATCTTTTAAGAAACAAGAAAACACGCAAGGTGCGGGTAGTGGTTTAAGCTTTGGTTATAAAGGACAAAATCCTTTATGCAACCGATGCCACAAACATCACTCTGGTTACTGTAATGTGGTATGCAACAAATGTAATCGAAAGGGTCATCTTGCTGAAGATTGTAGGGCTCTCGTTACAAATACAAATGGTACCAAGACTCTTGCCACCAATGCAAATAGAACTGCTTTGGCTACCATTACTTGTTTTGGGTGTGGAAAACAAGGTCACTATAAGAGCCAGTGCCTGAATCCAGAGAAGAATATCGGACCTGCACGTGGGAGAGCATTTGTTATTAATGCTAGAGAGGCATGTGAAGACCCGGAGCTTGTTACGGGTACGTTTACCATTAATAACTTATCCGCATCTATTATATTTGATACTGGTGCTGATAGAAGTTACGTGTGTAGAGACTTTCACGCTAAATTGAATTGTTCATCATTACCTCTAGATGCTAAGTACATGATTGAGTTAGCTAATGGCAAACTAATTAAAGCCGATAAAATTTGCCGTGATTGTAAAATAAATTTAGCCGGAGAAACATTTAAAATTGACTTAATACCCATAGAATTAGGAAGTTTTGATGTAATAGTCGGCATGGACTGGATGTCCAAAGTAGGAGCTGAAGTTGTGTGTGCCAAGAAGGCAATTCGCATTCCTTGCAAGGATAAAATGCCGGTGATGATTTATGGAGAGAAGGGTAACTCAAAGCTAAAACTCATTAGTTATTTGAAAGCTCAAAAGTGCTTGAAGAAAGGGTGCTATGCTATCTTAGCACATGTTAATAAAGTCGAAAAGAAAGAAAAAGAGAAGTGCATCAATGACGTGCCTGTGGCAAGAGATTTTCCTGAAGTATTTCCGGAAGAGTTGCCAGGATTACCTCCATTTAGATCTGTAGAATTTCAAATAGATTTAGTACCAGGAGCTGCACCAGTGGCTCGTGCGCCATATAGACTTGCACCGTCCGAATTAAAAGAACTTCAGAGTCAGTTAAAAGAATTACTAGACCGTGGATTCATACGACCAAGTACTTCACCGTGGGGAGCTCCAATTTTGTTTGTTAAGAAGAAAGATGGATCTTTTAGGATGTGTATAGATTATCGTGAATTAAATAAGTTAACTATCAAGAATCGGTATCCACTACCGAGAATTGACGACTTATTTGATCAACTCCAAGGATCATGTGTTTATTCGAAAATCGACCTAAGATCGGGTTATCATCAATTACGTGTCAAAGAAGAAGATATACCGAAAACTGCTTTTCGGACACGTTACGGTCATTACGAATTTTTGGTCATGCCGTTTGGATTGACGAATGCGCCAGCTGTATTCATGGACCTCATGAATCGAGTTTGTAGTCCATATTTAGATAAGTTTGTTATTGTTTTCATTGATGACATTCTTATCTATTCCAAGAGTGAGCAAGAGCATGAGCAGCATTTAAGTTTAATATTAGAGTTGTTAAGAAAAGAACAGCTATATGCTAAATTTTCTAAATGTGCTTTCTGGTTGAAAGAAGTGCAATTTCTTGGCCACGTTGTTAGTAGCAAAGGAATTCAGGTTGATCCAGCAAAAATTGAAGCCATTGAAAAATGGGAGACTCCTAAGACACCAATGCAGATATGCCAATTTTTGGGTTTAGCCGGTTATTATAGAAGGTTTATTCAAGATTTTTCCCGAATAGCCAAGCCGTTGACAGCGTTAACGCAAAAAGGGAAGAAATATGAATGGACTTCTGAGCAGGAGAGTGCATTTCAATTACTGAAAAAGAAGTTGACTACGGCGCCTATTTTATCGTTACCAGAAGGGAACGATGATTTTGAAATATATTGTGACGCTTCGCGACAAGGTTTTGGTTGCGTTCTTATGCAACGGAAGAAAGTTATTGCATACGCATCCCGACAATTAAAGATTCACGAGCGGAATTATACGACGCATGATCTAGAACTGGGAGCAGTCGTGTTTGCATTGAAGATATGGAGACACTACTTGTATGGGGTTAAATGCACTGTGTTTACTGATCATAAAAGCCTTCAACATATTTTTGATCAGAAACAGTTGAACATGAGGCAACGTAGGTGGGTCGAGTTAATAAATGACTATGATTGTGAAATTCGTTATCATCCCGGGAAAGCGAACGTGGTGGCCGACGCTCTAAGCAGAAAGGAACGAGAACCAATTCGAGTACGAGCGATGAACATAAAAATTCGCATGAATCTCAACTCACAAATCAAAGAAGATCAACGAGAAGCACTTACTAAAGAAAATATAGGAAATGAAATAATGAAGAAGTATGAGAAGCAACTCGTTATGCGGGAAGATGGAATTCGATATTTTGCAAATCGTATTTGGGTACCGAAATTGGGTGGATTAAGGAAGTTGATATTGAATGAGGCACATAAGACAAGATACTCGATACATCCTGGAGTTGGAAAGATGTATCAAGATCTTAAGACACGTTATTGGTGGCCTAATTTAAAGACAGACGTAGCAACATATGTTGGGGAGTGTTTAACTTGTTCCAAGGTCAAAGCAGAACACCAAAAGCCATCAGGGTTACTTCAACAACCAGAAATCCCAGAATGGAAATGGGATGGTATTACCATGGATTTCATCACGAAGTTACCAAAGACTGCCTGGGGTTACGACACCATTTGGGTAATTGTTGATCGTCTCACCAAGTCTGCACATTTCTTGCCTATAAAGGAAACGGATAGAATGGAGAAACTATTACGATTGTATATAAAGGAAGTTGTTTCAAGGCATGGAATACCTATTTCCATTATATCTGATCATGATAGTAGATTTACCTCAAAGTTCTGGCAAGCACTACAGGAGGCACTAGGAACTCGTTTAGATATGAGTACTGCATATCATCCGCAAACGGACGGGCAGAGTGAAAGAAAAATTCAGACTCTTGAAGATATGCTCAGGGCATGTGTGATCGATTTTGGAAACGGATGGGATAAGTATTTACCGTTAGCAGAATTCTCGTATAATAATAGTTATCATGCGAGCATTGGAGCTGCGCCATTCGAAGCATTGTATGGAAGGAAGTGTAGATCTCCTATCTGTTGGAATGAAGTAGGAGATCGACATTTAACTGGTCCCGAGATCATACACGAAACGACTGAGAAGATAGTACAAATCAAGGAGAGATTGAAAACAGCCCGTAGTCGCCAAAAGAGCTACGCCGATGTCCGAAGGAAACCATTAGAGTTTCAGATCGGTGACATGGTTATGCTAAAGGTGTCACCTTGGAAAGGTGTGATACGTTTTGGAAAAAGGGGTAAACTGAACCCAAGATATGTAGGCCCGTTCAAGATCATCGAACGCATTGGACCGGTAGCTTATCGACTCGAGTTACCGCAACAACTCGCCGGAGTACATAATACCTTTCACGTCTCGAACCTTAAGAAGTGTCTTGCAAAGGAAGACCTCACCATTCCTCTTGAAGAAATCCATGTCGACGAGAAACTACAATTCGTCGAAGAACCAATCGAAATCATGGACCGTGAAGTTAAACAGCTCAAGCAGAGCAACATACCGATCGTTAAGGTTCATTGGAATGCTCGAAGAGGTCCCGAGTTTACGTGGGAACGGGAGGATCAGATGAAACAAAAGTATCCACACTTGTTTCTCGATGACGCAAAATAGGTACAATTTTAAAATTTCGGGACGAAATTTATTTAACGGGGAGGTAATGTAACGACCCGCACTTTTTCGATCGTTCTATACTTATAAGATTAATATTTACATAAATTAAACCTTACCAACATGATAAGCAATCCAAATTGTCGAGACTTATGTTTTTCGAAAAGAGTTTTACACAACGTTTGACCGTCTAGTTTGACCGATGATATCACGAACTATACAATATATGATAATTATACGTTTGTGTATATATATGTATATATACATATTTAACATGACCTAAGAATATTTTAATATCTCATTTTGTATTAATAACAATAAGTTATAAGTATATTTTGAAACTACTAACTTAAGTTTTCAAAACGATAACCATACGTAACGTTATTTGACTTAAATACTTATGACCTATAATGTTTATACATATATAGTATAAGTAATGTATTTAATCAATTTTAAAGACTTAAATACATAAAACAATATAAGTATATTTACAAAAGATAGCTATATTTGAATCCTCGTTCCGTTTTCTCAAAGATTTCTATACGTATACCTAGGGTATATGTACCCGTATCATACGCAGCTTCTAGATGTATTTACTATTGGTATATACCAATAAAAATCTACTCCTTAGCAGCCTTAAATGATTAAGAAACATGTGGAACCAACCATTTGTCAAGTAGCATGAATTATTTAGCAAGAAAACAAAGTTAGGTATCTTTTTTTTTCCTTTATAACCTAAAAACGTTTTTATGCATGCACACCATTTCTTCACCCCATTTTCTCATACTTACACTTCCATTTCTCTCTCAAAATACTCTTAACTTCATACTTGATCATCTCCAAGCATTTTCCCCATCATTTAGCTTCAAAAACAACACTTAAACCTCATAAGAAAACCTTACAAAAACACTTCAAGAAATCCTTCCAAGAACACCAACTTACTTCCAATCTTTCATCCACTTCCATCACCCTTTTGGTTCTAGGTTCTTACTCCTCTTTTACAACAACCTTGTCCAAGGAACTTGAGGTAGAATCTATGTTCATAACCTTATTCGATTCATATATATATAGCTATCTTATTTTGTGGTATAAAATTTTAACAACAAGAACATAGTTTGAATGTTTTCAAACTTGTTTGCAAACTAAATAGATCCTTCTAACTTAACTTTTAAAATACTCCAAGACCTGTAATATAACTTAAATATATGCTAATTTAACAAGGTATAACTTGGTTTTCAAAGATTATCTTAAAAACTGTTTTTACGACGTCGGAGTGCCACCGGGGGCTGTTTTGGGTTGGATAATTAAAAACCATCTTAAACTTTGAATTGGAGGTTTATTTTCTGGAAAAATGATTTTTACTATGAATATGATAACACATAAAAATTTCATGATTTAACTCAAAGTATAAGTATTTTTAGAAAAATAATCATTTAAGGTTGTTTACATGATGGAAAATGATTAACTTCATAAGTTTCACTAAAGTTTGACCTATGCCGTGTGATTTTGAATACAAACTAAGGTATTTACAGTTCATAGTCTTAAAGAGGGACTCGATCCAAGGATATGACAAGTTGAATCAACGAAAACGGAATTGTAACGAAGAAACTATGACCGAAACAAAATTGAATATCCAAGACTAGTTTAGCCACGAAAATAATTGGGAAAAATTAAATAAATCACATCTTTTTAAGTTAACATGATATTTTATATATATGTACTTATAATTCAATTTTATATGGTTCAGGATCACCCGTAAACAACACGAGAAGATTAATCATAAGATCCCATGATTGTACGCAACACGTCATTTGACAACACCGGTACTTTATGTACGCAACACGTCATTTGACAACACCGGTACCGTGGGTCAAGATTAATCTCGACCAATACATATACGATGGGGTTTTATTTATTTCGTTGGGGGTTTTATTTATTTCATTGCGGGTATACTAAACATCTAAAAATGAACCATTAAAATTGAATTACTAACAACGAACTGCTAACTACGGACTAAGGAATTATTCAAAGTATTAAAAGTATAACAAGTATATATATGTGACGTTTGTTTAAAAAGAAAAGGTATTGATATATTATATATGGATAGGTTCGTGATATCAACCGGAGACCAAGTCAAATTATATATATATCTTCAAGACGAAAGTGAGTATATAGTCCCACTTTTAAACTCTAAATATTTCGGGATGAGAATACATGTATTTTATGTTTTACGTTATGGACACAAGTAACTGAAAAATATATTCTACGTTGAGTTGTACCACTGGCATACTTCCCTGTAGCTTGGTAACTGTTATTTACAGCGGTATTGTAAACGCGAATCCTGTTGATAGATCTATCGGGCCTGACAACCCCAACCGGACTGGACGACCAGTATTCAACGGTTGCACAGTACTTCGTTTCGTGACTACACTTGGTACGGTGTAGTAAGATTTCATAATAAAGGGAATATGCGACGTGATTAAATGTTAAGTATGGTTACCAAGTGCTCAACCACTTAGAATATTTTTATTAAACTGTTTATATACGAAATCTTGTGGTCTATATATATATATATTGCTGCCGGCATTAAACCTATATCTCACCAACTTTATGTTGACCTTTTAAAACATGTCTATTCTCAGGTGATTACTAAAGCTTCCGCTGCATTATGTTGAATTTGAGCAGGATCTTGCGTACGCATATTTGTGTCAAAAATAAAACTGCATACCCAAGGATTTGTGTTGTAAAATATGCTCGAAATCGTGTTGTTATCATTATATGTAAAGTTTGTAAGTCGAAGATTATCGCTAAACGATAATCATCTTTTTATTGTCTAAAGCTTGTAACAAAAATAATGGTTATGGTTTGTAATGTATAATATATGCAGTTTCTCTTTTAAAAATGTCGCATATAGAGGTCAATACCTCGCAATGAAATCATACGTTATCTAACACGTTCTTATGGTTAAGGACGGGTTATGACAATTTGATGCAGAGTATCCGTTTCACATTATTACCGGTTGTTCATCTCGGTAAAAAGGAGTTATTGCTTTTGTCGACAAGTTGTTGTGAGATGACGACACATGGCTCGTTTTCTCAATCTTCGTCGTATGTCTGTATACTTGTCGATGAAAACTAGATAACTTTAAAACAGGAGATGTGGCAACGTGTTCTTTTAACATGTGATCATCTTCAAAACATTGTCTGAAGTGTGTTGAGTAATTCGGTGGATGTATACCGTATTGTAACATTTTCCAAGTGTGACTGGACCCGTTGTCTTAGAATCGCAGAATGGTGGAGTGTGCTTGACGAGCACTGAAGTCGGGAACCATTTGTTCCCAAGTGTGGAATCGTGGTTATAAGTTTTTAGTACATCCGAATGGATGCGTCTTGTATGTAGCAAAGTTGCAGCACCGAATAGTTGCGTTTGATTTGTTTTTGCTCCATATTTTCAGTATAGTAGATGAGGTGTAACTTCGTTAAATGTACTATTTAATGATTGTTTCTTCAATCTTCTTTGTTTTACGATCGTCGGTCGAATATTTAGCCTCATCTCGGAGCAATACCGTGAGAATGGAGCCTACTATGGGAGCGACCCATAATATTTTCCCAGCTCTGTATGGTAAGCTTGTACCATCGAGCAAACTTTAGATATTTTGCATCGATTGAATGACTGAGTATATGTATCTCATTTTACTTTTGTCATTAAACCCGAGAGAGTGTTTGCAGGGAAACTAGTTTCACATATAATTTGTGTGCTAAATGTCATGACTAACGTAGATATCTAGACTACATGTGAGCTTGGCCGAGATGTTTATACGGTATTACCGGATCAACAAATTTATGGTCGGACGTCCCCTTTTATCCGAATTGGTTCTTCTAAGGAAGGTCCTCCTACCAACGAAAGCTAGAATGCATTTCTTAAGGGGTAGGTCTGAAAATATATTCAAGAACTGTTTCATTGTTCGTGCAATATATTCAGATTAACTGTGGTCGCAAATGTGTTACTGTAAGACAAAATTTATGGGCAAACAATGCTCGACATAAATGCTTTCTTAATTCGCTTACGTGATGACGATAAAGTTCATATATCTATTTTGACAAAATCCTTGGAACGGAGTGATCAATTCCATCTCAAAGTTTTGTTTAGAGAATATGAATATTGTTTAAATGCATCACGATGTTTTTCCCGAGTCATTAGTGTAGTATGACCAAGCGGGTCTTTTACTCTTTTTAGAAGTGATGAAATAATGGGCTTACAATATAACGCCATTTGTACCACTATCTTTTTCGAAATCTTCTTTAGAAGATCAAAGATTTTCCCTCGAATCATCCACTTGGCATATTATTGGTCGACCATTTATATTTATAAGAGTGGTACATTTACCATTTGCAGTATATTTTTTCTTTTGAAAATACTTTACATTTTTGTTAATGTAAAATATTCTTGAGAAAATTATTTCTAAAATATTGTTATACCACCGACTGTATATGTCAAAATATAGCATGTGGAGCCATGCTTCAAAACTATAGTTTGGGGCTGTAGAATGTCGTCATGAAATGCGAAATAAATTCAAACTTGTACCTTGTGCTTCAACGGGATTGTACTAAAATGTTGACAGAAGTGTACACATATGGTACTCATTTCTTTTACGTGTGTGTATTTTTCTTTATAAAAGTTGTGGGTTTCCTCTTTCCACGTAGTGCTTTTAGACCATTCCCAATGGTACGCTCTCGAGGTGTGTCCTCACCTTGCCCTCGAGGGCACCGTTGGCATTCCCCATTTCCTCATGTGTCCTCACCATGCCCTCAATGTTTCGCCCTGCAATTTTTCATGCACAAGCACAAATGAGGACGGAGAGAGAATCTTGTACATTCTTTTTACTTGTACTCTAGGAGTAGAAACTTGTATATTCTTTTATTTAATTAATTTTGTGGGGTATGTGATGAGGAGGGAGTATGTCATGGTTGGTAGTGGTGTGTTATGTGAGTGTTATGGGAGGAAGTGGTGAGAAAGGAGGAGAGAGAAAGCTGATGTGGCGCTGAGGAAGTGCCCATGACGGCGTCATGGTTGGGAATGGTCTTAGGAAACAACCATAGCTAAAAATAAACTAATTTATTTTCTTCCATTGTCTTCTTTTTATGTAACCCAAACCGAAAATGAGGTGACGTGGTTCTGGATATCGCCTTACAGCCTGAAGACACTGTATCTGGAATACAAAGATCGGACACGAAGATCGGTGACAGGGTCCGGCTAGATGGCAACCCGGATTTTAAGTCATCCTTTCGCTTGCTTCATGGATAGAGATATTGGTCATGCAAAAGTTGATCCCGGATTATTCGCATCCCATAATCTGGATGTGTTGAATATATATTTATTCTTCTATATGAGTGTGTCTCGTTCAAAGGTGAATAAGCATCGAAATCAGATGCCACCAACGGATATCGGGATTGGATACCGGAAATAGATACCAGCGATGGGTACCATCAACGGTTGTCGAAAATGGGTACCGACAAATGATACTGGCAATAGGTACCGACAACGGATGTCGGAAACGGGTACTGTAGCGACCCGACAAAATCGTCATTGACGGCACCGTCTACTTAGGCCCTGTTACGTGGTCATAAGTCTTTAAAATAACGTTTGACCAAAAATATGTCGCATTCATTTCAAATGTAAGGATGTTTCAAAGTTAACAAAGTAGTTCACCGACTAAATAAGTCACAATGTTTTAAGTAAAATGAAACCTATGCGACACAATTTAAGTAAAGTCAAAAAACGCTCCAAGTATGCATGTATACTCGACATCTAAGCAAGTATCAAAAAGAGTGCGGAACCATGTATCACATAGCGTTCAAGGACCTGAGAAAACATATAGAAAACTGTCAACGAAAACGTTGGTGAAATCATAGGTGTATTAGTAACGTTGTTTTTTAACCACAAGATTTAATATTTCCATAAAGTTGATTATCTAAATCATTTGCATTCCAAAAGTTGTTGCACGTTCGGGAGCACCCAATTATCAAAATTTAACTGTTTTGTACCCTGTTACGTAGTGTTAGAACATACACTATACTCGAAAATATATTTCATCTGCTAACGGTAGTGAACCGTCTGAATGAGGGCTCGTCAAGCCCATGCAATCACATAACATAAGTTCACGTTTACACCCTGCAAATGTAACTAATGATAATTGAATTGAGGCTTTTTGTTCTAACTCGCTGTGGAATGTTTGTTTTCGTACTTGTGTTCAAAGCATAAAAGTATGATACGTATATGTTTCTCATCCCATGATTTAAAATTATAAAAGTTGTTGAAAGATGGGACTATGATCTCACCTTGAGTGCACGAATAAAAATGTACTTCACAAGTAAACGTGTGCAAAATGAATGCTAGTCTTGACCTAAACAAATAGGTTGTATCAATAATGGTAAACATGGTTGGTCAAAGTTGTTCAATTAGTCATATGGTTCGTTACGACTCGATTAATATAGCATGTGAGTCAAATTGTCAAGTTTCATACAAGATACAAGTATAAAAGCACGTTAGAACAATTGCATAAGTATTCGGTTAAGTTTGAATAAAAGTCAACTTTGGCCGGTTCAAAGTCAACGAAAAAGTCAACACGTTCGGGTTGGGTCTTGGACAATTTTTCCGAGGTTTTAAATCGTATATAAGCATGTTAGAACAAGTTACATGTTAATCGGAGGTGCGTAGCATAGTTAGAATTTTTCGTGAAATGACCAAGTTAAACAGCCCTTGGTAGTTCATTTGGACGGCGTCCAAAAGGGCTGGACGGCGTTCAGTAATGAAGGACAGGACGGCATCCAAATGGTTGGACGGCGTCCAAAGGGTTGGACGGCGTCCAAACACCTGGGCAGTTTGAAATTGCTGAAATTTCACAAGTCTCGAACCAAAACTCAAACAAACACAAATTGTGAACCGTAAACACTTAAATCATGTATCTTACACCGTTGGAAAGGTATTTTGACGAGGAAAACAACTAAGCACATTTCATCAATCAGTCCATCATTTACAACAATCAAAACGGCATTAAATATTCATCATTTATTACATTCAAGATCGTAAATGCAAATTGATAATTCGGGAACTTACTACCTACATATAATACGCCGTTTCGTAGGTAATTACGCATACAATACAACTAAACACTTACCAACAATATTTCATAGCATTCAATGCATCCAAAGTTCATATTTAAGTCTATCAAACCCTAACCAAAATCACAAAATCAATAATCATGTTAGTGAAGTTTTCTTAATCAACCTACACATCAAATTGAAGCTAATGATGCTAGTAACACATTTAATACATGAACTTTAACATAACAACAACATTTAAACAACCAAATCACAAGATTTAGCAAGTCACTTTTCAAGTTCATGCTAGTTACACTAAAACAACAAGATCGAGTATATAAATCATATATTCATATTAGACTCGAGCCATAGACACTAACACTTTTATAAGTCAAAATCATCAAGAACATAAAATCTAGTGTTTTTAGAAAGTTACCCAAACGAGATGAAGTTGGTATGGATTCGAAGAGGAAGATGCAAGGATTCTAAATATGTGATTTGTTTTGAAGAACGCTTGCTAGATCGAAAATAGATGATGATTCTTTGAATTGGGTGTTGAGAGAAAAGTTTGAAAGTATCAAATGGAGAAGGAGGTGAATGAATGTAGGAGGATGGGGTTTGACCCTTTGACCTAGTTAGGACTTTGGTCTTTGGGCAAGTTTAGTCCCTCAAGTTTAAAGCGGGTGCGTGAATTTCCTAAACGAAGTATTTTAAAACGCGTATTAATGGAAGATGTTATAATTATATAACGGACTTTAAAATAATTAAACGAAAAGTAAACGGAAAAGACGGGATGTTACATTACCTACTCCTTAAAAGAAATTTCGTCCCGAAATTTAAGTAGGCGTAGTAGTCGTTGTTTCTTCCTCGAGATCTTGTGTTTCCAAATCCACGAATAAATGAGGGTACTTCCTTTTCATTTGATCTTGTCTTTCCCAAATAAACTCGGGTCCTCTTTTGACGTTCCAACGGACTTTAACAATCGGAATTTTGCTTTGTTTTAGCGTTTTAATGGAGCGATCCACAATTTCAACTTGTTCTTCCACGAAATGAAATTTATCATCAATAGTAAGATCCTCGAGAGGGATGACGAGTTCGGGTTCGGCAAAACACTTCTTCAAATTTGATACATGGAAAGTAGGATGAACGGAGCTCAGTTGAGGTGGAAGGTCTAAACGATAAGCAACGGTTCCAACACGCTCCAAGATTTCGAAAGGACCAATATACCGCGGATTTAGCTTCCTGCATTTCCCGAAACGGATTACACCCTTCCAAGGTGCGACTTTTAACATTACTCGGTCACCGACTTGGAATTCGAGGTCGTTGCATCTAATGTCGGTATAGCTCTTTTGACGACTACGGGCCGTCCTAAGCCTATCTCGGATTTGAACGATCTTTTCGGTTGTTTCATGAATGAGTTTGGGTCCGGTGATTTGCTTGTCACCTACCTCGGCCTAACAAAGAGGTGAACTACATTTTCGGCCATATAACGCTTCGAATGGTGCCGCGTTAATACTCGCGTGATAACTATTGTTGTAGGAGAATTCGGCGAGAGGCAAGTGCTTGTCCCAAGATTTTCCGAAATCGATAACGCAAGCTCGTAGCATGTCTTCCAAGGTTTGAATTGTGCGTTCGCTTTGTTCGTCGGTTTGCGGATGATATGCGGTGCTCATGTCTAATCGTGTTCCCAACTCTTCTTGTAAAGTACGCCAAAATCTAGAAACAAAACGGCCATCCCGGTCAGAAATAATCGATAATGGTACACCGTGACGGGCTACGATCTCTTTAATGTAAAGTTGTGCAAGTTTCTCCATTTTGTCGGTTTCCTTCATGGCAAGGAAGTGGGCGGATTTGGTGAGACGGTCTACAATAACCCATATAGTATCATAACCACTCGCCGTTCTTGGTAGTTTTGTGATAAAATCCATCGTTATTCTCTCCCACTTCCATTGTGGGATTTCGGGTTGTTGAAGTAGTCCGGACGGTCTTTGGTGTTCGGCTTTGACTTTGGAGCAAGTTAGGCACTTTCCAACATAAGTAGCAACGTCCATTTTAATGTTCGGCCACCAATATTGTTCCTTGAGGTCGTGGTACATCTAATTGGCACCGGGGTGAATCGAATACCTTGACTTATGGGCTTCGTCTAGAATAAGGCTTCGCAAGTCCCCATAACTAGGCGCCAAAATTCTCCCGGCGAAATATAGGAGTCCGGTCTCCTTAACTTCGAATCATGAGGCGAGGACGTTCAAGCGTTTCAGAGATATGTTTTCATCCTTAAGAGCTTCATCTTGGGCTACCCGAATTAGTACCATTATTATTGTTTTATCATTACTTTTATTATTAGTATTATTATCAAAATTATTAACACCAATATCATTACCAAACTTAATTATTATTAGTGTTATTATTATTATCATAAAAAGATACAACTTTTTATTTATAATTATTAATATTATTTTACCAAATAAATATTAGTTATATAAACACATATAATATAACAAATTATGGATTTTTAATAATACTAAGCATATATATATACATTAACAAAACTATATAAATATTAATTATATTAAAAATATATACAAATTAAAACTATATAACATAATTTATGATATATATATATATATATATATATATATATATATATAATATATATATATATATATATATATATATACATATATATGTATATATATATATATATATATATATATATATATATATATATGTGTACATATGTATATACATATATATATACATATATATATATATATGTACATATATATATACATATATATATATATGTACATATATATATATACACATATATATATATATATATATATATACATATATATATATATATACATATATATATATATATATATATATATATATATATATATATTATATGTGTTAATATATATATAACTGATATAGGTTCGTGAATCTGAGGCCAACCCTGCATTGTTCAGTTCCGTCCTATGCATATTTTTACTACAAAATATCGTATTGTGAGTTTCATTTGCTCCCTTTTTAAATGCTTTTGCAATATATATTTTTGGGACTGAGAATACATGCGCTACTTTTATAAATGATTTACGAAATAGACACAAGTAATCGAAACTACATTCTATGGTTGGATTATCGAATCGAATATCACCCTTTTTAGTCTGGTAATCTAAGAATTAGGGAATAGAAACCCTAATTGATGCGAATTCTAAAGATAGATCTATTGGGCCTAACTAACCCCATCCGAGTTACGGATTCTTTAGAACTTCGATTTTATCATGTCCGATGAGAGTCCCGAAATGATGGGGATATTCTAGACGCATTTTGTTAATGTCGATTACCAGGTGTTCACCATATGAATGATTTTTAATTCGCGAGTTACGCGTATTATTTTGTACTCGGGTTACGTGTACAATTAAATATCTGAAATATTGTGGTCTATTAAAATGATAGAAATGATTGTTATAATAAACCTATGAACTCACCAACCTTTTGGTTGACACTTTTAAGCATGTTTATTCTCAGGTATGAAAGAAATCTTTCGATGTGCATTTGCTCATTTTAAAGACATTACTTGGAGTCGATCATCGCAATGGGACCAAATATTGATGACTTCTTCCAGATGGATTAGGACGAGGCATGACAATATGACTGGCGTCCCGCGTCATATTGCAGAACACAAACTCAATGTTAATCCTGCTTTAAAGCCTGTAGTTCAGAAGCGCAGGGGTATGGCCCCAGATCGCGCTAAGTGGCTATGCGAAGAGGTAACAAAGCTGGTGGCAGCTGGTATTTTGCGCGAGGTTCAATATCAATCATGGATTGCGAATCCAGTGTTGGTGAAAAAACCTGATGGCTCATGAAGAATGTGCATTGATTTTAAAGACTTAAATAAAGCATTCCCTAAAGAAAATTATCCACTTCCAGAAATTGATTTAAAAGTGGAATCATCAGGTAAAGGCTAAGGAAAATGTAGATAAGGCCACTTTCCATACAGGTAAAGGCTTATTTTCATATATAATGATGCCCTTCGGATTAATTAACGCGGGTGCAACATACCAAAGGTTAATTGATATTGCGTTTGAAAACCAAATTGGGCGTAATCTCGAGGCTTATGTGGATGATTTAGTAATTAAAAGCGCAACGCAAGCGTGTATTTCAGATGATATGCGGGAAACATTTGATAAATTGCGCAGAATAAATATGAAACTTAATCCGTCAAAATGCAGTTTCGGCGAAACTGAAGGAAAATTCTTGGGCTATCTCGTTGCTGAGCAAGGTATTCAAGATAACCCAAAAAAGATAGCGGCCATTGAGAATATGACTGCGCCTAAAACGGTTAAAGAAGTGCAATGTTTGACGGGTAAATTAGCTGCGTTAACGCGTTTCTTGTCCAAAGCTGCTGAAAGGCAATTACCATTTTTCAAAACTTTGAAAGGTTGCTTAAAGCAAAAAAGTTTTGTATGGACAAGCAAAGCTGAAACCGCGTTTCAGGAAATGAAGAAGTTGTTGAAAACATTGCCTACGTTAACAGCACTAATTAAAGACGAAATTCTTTACCTCTATATATCGGTGGTAAATGAAGCTTTTGGTTCAGTTTTAGTTGCGGAAAGGGATAAAATACAAAAGCCAGTGTATTTTGTCAGAAAATCTCTCGCGGGAAGCGAAATAAACTATGCGTCCATTGAAAAATTTGTGTGCGCGCTTATATTAACATCGTGAAGGTTGAGGAGATATTTTCAAGGGCACCCGGTACATGTGCTAACTAACATGTCAGTCAAGCAAGTTTTAACAAAACCAGAAATATCTGGTAGACTTGCGTTCTGGGCAGTGGAGTTAGGTGCTTATGAAATCTCTTACCTTCCATGCAATGCTATAAAAGGCTAAGTTTTGGCGGATTACCTTGCGAAAATGTCTGGTGAGCTAGAGGTAATCAATGAAAGAACCGAGTTGAAGCCAGTACATGGCGAAACTTGGGATTTGTTTACTGATGGAGCCTCATGTGCAGAAGGTGCCGGTGCGGGTTTAGTGTTAGCAAGCCCAAGTGGTGAAGAGCATACATACGCGCTACGCTTCAATTTTGATGTAGCAAATAATGAAGCTGAATATGAAGCGTTACTTGCGGGTTTAAATATCGTGCATAAAATGAATGTTACCAAGTTGCGCGCTTTTACAGATTCGCAGTTAGTGGCAAATCAGTATAGCGGCTCTTTTGACGCACATGACCCCTCAACGAAATTTTTTTTGAAGTAATTGCAAGAATTAGCTGTGCGGTTTGAGCATTTTGAACTTGCGCAAGTACCAAGGAGCCAAAATAAGAAAGCGGATGCGTTAAGTAAGTTGGCTGCTTTAACATTTTCACACTTTCAAAAGCAAGTTTGAGTTGAGGAATTGCCAAGCAAATCCATAGATAATGATCTAATGGTTGCGTCTGTTGAAGAAGAACAGCCAAATTGGATGGAACCAATTCTGTAATATATCCGCAATTGTTTTTTGCCAAATAATAAGCGCGAAGCTCGTTTAGTTCGTGAGCGAGCACCTATGTACATCATTCAAAATGACATTTTGTATCGTAAGTCATATTGCGGCCCAATGATGCGGTGCGTTGGCCCAATTGAAGCTGAGATGATAGTTGATGAAGTACATAATGGTTCTTGCGCATTACATTCAGGCTATAAAACCATCGCGGCCGAAATTATGCGGATGGGTTACTTTTGGCCATCTTTATATCGCGATGTTACTGATAATGCTAAAAACGAACATATATTTCATAGCATTATTCCTCAAGAAAGACAAGCTTTTAGTTGCAATTGTTCTATTTACAAGTAATATTCGTTTAAATAATAAAAGGTGAAGACAAAAGACAGATTCGACAAATTGAAGACGCAAACGACCAAAAAGCTCAAAAGTACAAAAGACAATCAAAAAGGTTCCAATTATTGATAAGAAACGTCTCGAAATTACAAGAGTACAAGATTTAAAACGCAAAGTACAAAATATAAAATTGTACGCAAGGACGTTCGAAAATCCGGAACCGGGACCAGAGTCAACTCTTAACGCTCGACGCAACGGACTAAAAATTACAAGTTAACTATGTATATAAATATAATATAATATATAATTAATTATATTAATTATATATATATTATATTTATATATAAAAAAACCGTCGGCAGAGAAAACTCCAAGGACTGAGCTGTAAATACTATCTCCGCGACTCGCGGAGTTTGAAGAGCATTTTGCCGCGAGTCGCGGAGCCCCAAAATTCAACTCTGGCTATAAAGCAAACCGAATTCTGATCAAATTTCATATCTTATTTTTCTCTCATCTCTCAATATATACGATATATATATATATAATTTATATTTTAATTTTAATTTTAATTCTAATAATAAGGGTATGTTAGCGAATGTTGTAAGGGTGTAAGTCGAAATTCTGTCCGTGTAACGCTACGCTATTTTTAATCATTGTAAGTTATGTTCAACCTTTTTACATTAATGTCTCGTAGCTAAGTTATTATTATGCTTATTTAAAACGAAGTAATCATGATGTTGGGCTAATTACTAAAATTGGGTAATTGGGCTTTGTACCATAATTGGGGTTTGGACAAAAGAACGACACTTGTGGAAATTAGACTATGAGCTATTAATGGGCTTTATATTTGTTTAACTAAATGAAAGTTTGTTAATGTTAATATAAAGATTTACAATTGGGCGTCCCTATAAATTACCATATACACTCGATCGGACACGATGGGCGGGGTATTTATATGTACGAATAATCGTTCATTTAACCGGACACGGGAATGGATTAATAGCCACTAGAATAATTAAAACAGGGGTGAAATTACATTCAAGGGTAATTGGTGTAATTGTTAACAAAGTGGTAAAACCTTGGTTTACACGCAGTCGATAACCTGGTGTATTCATTAAACAAAGTATTAAAACCTTGTTACAATTCGAATCCCAAATTAGTTGGAATATTTAACTTCGGGTATAATAATAATTTGACGAGGACACTTGCATTTTATATTTATGACTGATGGACTGTTATGGACAAAAACCAGACGGACATATTAAATAATCCAGGACAAAGGACAATTAACCCATGGGCATAAAACTAAAATCAACACGTCAAACATCATGATTACGGAAGTTTAAATAAGCATAATTCTTTTATTTCATATTTAATTTCCTTTATTTTATATTTAATTGCACTTCTAATTATCGCATTTTTATTGTTATTTTATTTAATCGCACTTTTAATTATCGTACTTTTTAATTATCGCAATTTTATTACTCGCAATTTCATTATCGTTATTTACTTTACGCTTTAATTTAAGTCTTGTATTTATTTTATATTTTACATTAGGTTTTAACTGCGACTAAAGTCTTAAAATCGACAAACCGGTCATTAAACGGTAAAAACCCCCCTTTATAATAATAATATTATTTATATATATGTTTGTATTTTTATAAAAGTAAACTAATATAGCGTTGAGCTTTGTTTAAAGATTTCCCTGTGGAACGAACCGGACTTACTAAAAACTACACTACTGAACGATTAGGTACACTGCCTATAAGTGTTGTAGCAAGGTTTAAGTATATCCATTCTATAAATAAATAAATATCTTGTGTAAAATTGTATCGTATTTAATAGTTTTTCCTAGTAAAATATAAACTATTTTATATACTACCCCGCTGCACATCAAGTATTTTTGGCGCCGCTGCCGGGGAAAAACTCTTAAACGCCGGAAGCGCAACGCTAATATAAAAAAAAAAAAAAAAAAGATTTTTAGTTAACTTTTATTAAAAATTCGTTTTTGTAAAAATATGTTTTAATTATTCAAAAATATAAAAAGAAAAAACAAAAATATAAGTATTTTTAAGATTTTGTTAAATATTTAAGTTTTATAAGTTTCTTTATTTTTATTTTAGTTTATAAAAATATAAGTTTTAAAATCTTTTATTTATTTAAAAACAGAAAACAGAAAAAAAATAAATAAATAAATAAAAACGCGTAAAAACTCAAAGCTGTCAACTGAATTTCTGAACCCCGCGACTCGCGGGGTTTTCTTCAATAAATGCCGCGACTCGCGGAGCCTTTCTGACACGCGCACAGGAGCCCTAATTCTGCATTAATTACGGGTTTTAATTAATTATTATTATTATTTAAACCTAATTATTATTATTATTATTATTAGTTTTAATTTTACTTTTACTTTTTATTTATATATTTTAGTTAAATTAGTTTTATTAAATTGTAAAATTAGTAGTTTTATTAAATAATATAAAAATAATATTTTTATAAAAATTGTACTTTTTACAACTTTTTGTATATTTTTATATTTTGTCCCTTTTTAATCGTTGTAGCGTAATATTTGTATTTTTTAGCTCATATTTAATTTTAAACTTAGTTTTTGCTATAGTTATTTTTACTCCTATATTTTTAGGCTTTGCCGTAGAATTCCTTAAGTGCTTTTTCTTTAGACTAAGATTTAGGTGCTTTAGAATTTTGCGACGCCTTTTTAAGTTTTAGTTTCTTTTTAAGTTATTTCTATTTGGGATTTAGTTTTTCCTGTAAGCTTTAATATTTTTAGACCTTTTACTATGTATCAATTATCATTCCAATTAGTAATTTCAATTTGCGATTATAATTTTAAGTTAGTTGTAGTAATAAGGTTAGGTTAGTAAAGTATTTTTAAGTTTTTATAAGTTTCTTTTATTTTTCCGTCACCTTTTATTTTTCAACCATTTTTTCTTTTTCGACCTTTTGCGACGAACTCTTTTTCTCTCTTATTTCTCGCCATTCTAGTTTTTAGGACTTAGATTTTTTTTCTACTTCTTCTCTAAATTTCTTAAAATTACGAAAATTTATTTTAAGTGGTTAAATTGATAGACATCAAAATTTTCTGGTTCGTAGTAATAGTTGGATTTGTACGTGGACCGGGTTATTGGAGCCAAACAGTCCTCAATTATATTGAGACCAAACGAATCCTGCCCCTCTGCTGCATCTTTTGGCTATTCGAAACGTGGGCAAAATCAAAAAAGTCTATTGATTAGATAACTTATTATAATTTTTCTTTCCTTTTTAAAACTAATAGAATATTCAGTGAATGCACCGAGCAAGACGTTCATCACCTTTTGTACGTTCACCACCTGTAACTCGATCAAGACATCGTTTAACAAATATAACCGCCGTTGATTTTTCTTTAGAATCGTCATCCAGTCGACCAAGTACTTCAGTTCAAATTTCCGATAATCCATTTTTTGAACCCAACCTCACAATTGAGAATCCAGAAAATATTCAGGAACGGTTCGTAGATCCTGAACCACTAAACTTTCCTCCGGAACCACCAATCATTCAAACAGAGATTGTTGAGGAACGAACCATTAAATCAGAATCATCTAGTGATACCGATTCAACAAATTCAATTATGGAGAATCTGGAACCTTTAAGTATGGAAGACCGAATGAGAGCTAAACGCACTGGCCAAGGTCACGCAATTACTCATCCAGACATTAATGCGCCAGATTATGAAATCAAAGGACAAATTCTACACATGGTGACTAATCAATGCCAATTTAGTGGTGCGCCGAAGGAAGATCCAAATGAACATCTACGTACCTTTAATAGGATCTGCACACTATTTAAAATCCGAGAAGTGGAGGATGAACAGATATATCTCATGTTATTTCCCTGGACTTTAAAGGGAGAAGCCAAAGATTGGTTGGAATCGTTACCTGAAGGGGCGATCGATACATGGGACGTTTTAATTGACAAATTTCTTAAACAATTCTTTCCTGCATCTAAAGCCGTAAGACTTCAAGCAGAAATTGTTACGTTCACACAGAAGCCAAATGAAACTCTATATGAGGCGTGGACTAGATATGAAAAGTTGTTAAGAGGATGTCCGCAACATGGTTTAGACACCTGTCAAATAGTACAAATATTCTACCGAGGATGCGACATCACTACAAGAAAAGACATAGATATAGCAGCTGGTGGTTCTATTATGAAGAAAACCGAAACTGATGCTTACAAAATTATTGATAACACTGCTTCCCACTCACATGAGTGGCACCAAGAAAAAGACATCATTAGATCATCTAAAGCAGCTAGAGCCGATTCTAGCCATGACTTAGATTCCATTTCGGCAAAGATAGATGCTTTCGAGAGACGAATGGAAAAGATGACTAAAGATATTCACTCAATACGAATTAGTTGTGAGCAGTGTGGAGGACCACATTTGACAAAAGATTGTCTCAGTATTGAATTAACAATGGAACAAAGAGAGAATATTTCATACATAAACCAAAGGCCTGGAAATAATTATCAGAATAATTATCAACCGCCAAGACCGATTTACAATCAAAACCAGAATTATAACCGAAATATTCCATACAACAACCAACAAGGTCCTAGCAATCAACAAGTATCCAATAATACTTACAATCAGTAAAGACCGAATTTTCAAAACAAACCACCACAACAAACCGATGATAAAAAGCCGAATTTAGAAGATATGATGACGAAGCTAGTTGAAACTCAAACACAGTTTTTCACATCTCAAAAACAAACAAATGAACAAAATGCTCAAGCATTTAGAAATCAACAAGCTTCTATTCAAAATCTGGAACAAGAAGTGAGTAACCTAGCAAGATTAATAGGTGAAAGAAAACCGGGAAGTTTACCTAGTGATACAAATGCTAACCCCCGGAATGAAACAGCTAAAGCTATTACCACAAGAAGTGGTACAACACTTAAATCACCTGAAATACCTGTAACTTCTGATGAAACTATTCCTACTCCACAAGAACCACAACCTGATCAAGATAAGGAAAAAGAACCGGTAGTTGAAAAGGTTAATGAAAATAACACAGTTAAGGATAAACCTTATGTTAAACCATACCAACCACCACTTCCTTACCCGAGTAAAATGAAGAAAGAAAAACTTGAAGCCGAGCAATCCAAATTCTTGGATATGTTTAAACAGATAAATGTAAATCTTCCTTTCATTGATATGATTTCAGGAATGCCAAGATATGCTAAATTCTTGAAAGATCTAATCTCAAATAGAAAGAAAATGGAAGAACTCTCGGCTGTTACTATGAATGCTAATTGTTCAGCAGTGCTGTTGAATAAGATACCAGAAAAATTATCTGATCCAGGAAGTTTCACAATTCCATGTTTTCTGGGTAGTCTTAGTTCAATAGAAGCATTGGCAGACTTAGGTGCTAGTATAAATCTAATGCCGTATTCACTATACGCTAAACTAGACCTTGGAGAATTGAAACCAACAAGAATAAGCATACAACTAGCCGATAGATCAATAAAATATCCTAGAGGGATAATGGAGAACATGCTAGTTAAAGTTGGTACTTTAGTATTTCCAGTAGATTTTGTTGTTTTAGACATGGAAGAAGATTCTCAAGTTCCTCTCATATTAGGAAGACCATTCTTAAACACGGCTAAAGCAATGATAGACGTGTTCGGTAAGAAATTGACCCTAAGTATAGAGGATGAGAGTGTTACCTTTTCAGTTGATAGAGCAATGCAACAACCACAATCTGCAGATGATACATGTTATTATATTCAAACTATAGATGCACATGCAGAATTATTAGAAGAATTTCCAGAATTACAAGGAACAGGAGAATGTTCTTTAGGAGAAGGTAATGAACCAATTGATGAAGCTGAAATGTTAGCTACACTTATAGCTAATGGATAGGAACCAGCAACAGAAGAAATTCAAATGCTAAAAGAAGAAGACAGATATCGATATAAATCATCGATAGAAGAACCTCCGAAATTAGAGTTAAAGCCACTTCCAAACCATTTGGAATACGCTTATTTACATGGTGAATCTGAATTACCTGTAATAATATCGTCTTCTCTTACTGAAAATGAGAAATCACAACTCATTTCTGTGTTGAAAGCTCATAAACCAGCCATTGCATGGAAGATTCATGATATTAAAAGAATAAGTCCTTCGTATTGCACACATAAAATCCTTATGGAAGAAGGTCATAAAACGTATGTGCAACGCCAACGAAGACTAAATCCTAATATGCAAGATGTAGTTAAGAAAGAGATTATTAAACTGCTAGATGCAGGTTTGATATATCCAATTTCTGATAGTCCATGGGTAAGCCCAGTTCAATGCGTACCTAAGAAGGGTGGCATGACTGTCATCACAAATGAGAAAAATGAGCTTATTCCTACTAGGACTGTAACAGGATGGCGTGTATGTATTGATTATAGAAAATTAAATGACGCCACCAGAAAAGATCACTTTCCCTTACCTTTCATAGATCAAATGTTGGAAAGATTAGCCGGAAATAGTTACTATTGTTTTCTAGATGGATTTTCCGGATATTTTCAAATTCCAATAGCACCCGAGGACCAAGAGAAAACCACATTCACGTGCCCTTATGGTACTTTTGCTTACAAACGCATGCCATTTGGACTTTGTAACGCCCCTGCAACCTTTCAAAGGTGTATGATGGCGATTTTTCACTACATGATAGAAGAATGCATGGAAGTATTCATGGATGACTTTTCAGTCTTCGGTGATACATTTAAATCATGTCTAGTTAATCTGGAACGAATGCTAATTAGATGCGAAAAATCAAATCTAGTACTTAATTGGGAGAAATGCCATTTCATGGTTAAAGAAGGCATCGTTCTTGGACATAAAATTTCAAAAGAAGGAATTGAAGTGGATAGAGCTAAAGTAGATGTAATTGCTAAACTTCCACATCCCACCAATGTTAGAGGAGTTAGGAGTTTTCTAGGGCATGCCGGTTTTTACCGACGTTTCATAAAAGATTTTTCTAAAATTGCCACTCCTATGAATAAACTCCTAGAAAAGGATGCGCCATTCATCTTTTCAGATGAGTGTATCAAATCTTTTAATATTCTTAAAGAAAAACTCACTAATGCGCCGATCATGATAACACCAAATTGGAATCTACCATTTGAACTAATGTGCGATGCAAGTGATTTTGCAATGGGAGCCGTTTTAGGACAAAGGATTGAAAAACGATTTCAACCTATATATTATGCTAGTAAGACATTACAAGGAGCACAAACGAACTATACAACTACTGAAAAAGAACTCCTTGCTATTGTCTTTGCTTTTGACAAATTTCGATCATATCTCGTTCTAGCAAAAACGGTGGTCTATACCGACCATTCTGCTCTTAGATACCTATTTTCAAAACAAGATGCTAAACCAAGATTAATCCGTTGGATCTTACTCTTACAAGAGTTTGATATTGAAATCCGAGATAAAAGAGAAGCAGAAAATCTCGCCGCTGATCATCTTTCTCGTCTTGAAAATCCCGAATTAGAAGTTCTAAATGAATCAGCCATACAAGACAACTTTCCTGATGAATATCTATTGAAGATAGATTATAAAGAAATCCCATGGTTTGCAGACTATGCAAACTACTTAGTTTGTGGATTCCTTGAAAAAGGATTATCGTACCAAAGACGAAAGAAATTCTTCAGTGATATAAAACACTATTTCTGGGAAGATCCACATCTGTTTAAAAGTTGTCCCGATGGAATAATACGCCGATGTGTATTTGGAGATGAAGCTAGTAAAATTTTAAACCATTGTCACACAGGACCAACAGGAGGGCATTATGGGCCTCAACTAACAGCAAGAAAAGTTTATGAAGCTGGATTCTATTGGCCTACAATTTACAAAGACGCACACCTTCTTTGCAAATCCTGTGATGCATGTCAAAGGGCCGGAAAAATAAGTCAACGTGATGAAATGCCACAAAATTTCATCCAAGTATGTGAAGTATTTGACATTTGGGGTATTGACTTTATGGGTCCATTTCCAAAATCTCATAATAATCTATATATACTCGTAGCCATTGATTATGTATCTAAATGGGCGGAAGCACAAGCTCTCCCAACTAACGATGCACGAGTTGTAGTCAACTTTTTAAAACGTCTTTTTGCAAGGTTTGGAACACCGAAAGCTTTAATAAGTGATCGGGGTACTCATTTCTGTAATAATCAACTTGAGAAAGTTCTTAAAAGATATGGAGTAACTCATAAAATCTCCACCGCATATCATCCACAAACAAGTGGACAAGTTGAAAACACCAACCGAGCTTTAAAACGTATTCTAGAGAAAACCGTAGGATCAAATCCGAAGGAATGGTCCATTAAATTGGAGGATGCACTCTGGGCTTTTAGAACAGCCTACAAAACTCCACTTGGAACCACACCTTTTAGACTTGTTTATGGAAAAGCATGTCATCTTCCAGTAGAAATTGAACACAAAGCATTTTGGGCTTTGAAGACATGTAATCTTGATTTACATGAAGCCGGACGTCTACGATTAAGTCAACTAAATGAATTAGAAGAATTAAGACATGAAGCATACGAAAATTCGTTAATCTATAAAGAAAGAACGAAGAAATGGCATAATAAAAGAATCAGAAGTTCAAAAGAATTTAAAGAAGGAGACAGAGTTCTTCTTTTCAATTCACGATTCAAGCTATTTCCTGGAAAATTGAAATCAAGATGGTCTGGACCATTCATAGTCAAAAGAGTTTTCCCATACGGAACGATAGAATTAATAAATTCAAATGGGATTGAATTTAAAGTTAATGGTCACAGAGTTAAACATTACATACATGGTCCGATGGAAGTCGACAACGAAGTTAATCACAATTTTGACACCACAGCTAACTAAGTGTGGGGAGAATCAAGTCTTTAAAGGATAATATATATTTCTGTTAGAGTTAGATTGTCTGTTTTCGTGTAGTTCTTGAAAATGGAACACGTATGGTCTTTCCCTAGCAGACCCTAAAGAACTAGTCTTCTCCCCCCATTCTGAATTTTTATTTTTTTTAGGTTGTTACAAAATGAAGACTGCCTGTGAACTAAACCATGGTCTAATGCTACACGCTTTGATCACTAAACGTAATAATGACATACTACCGAGTGAATTAGTATCAGTAATCAGAGAAAGAATGGACGGAGTTTGAAAAGAATCCAGATGCGAAGATAATAAGTTACAATTTGGTAAAGGAAAATCAAAATCCGCAGCAAAAAGAAGAGCACGACACCTAGAAAGATGTCAAAAATGCGGAAAATGGTCACATGGAGGTAAATGTTCAAATAATCAAACCTATTCAAATACCGAATTTGTTACTTTATGCAGAGACGGACCGTTCATATGTTTAGAAGAAAAGACACTGAATGCTCAAGGTTACGCCTATGTAGCCATGGAAAATCAATTAAACTGACTATCTTATGAATGGAATAGATCATATAACTAAGAAATCTATTCCACAGGTATGTCTGTACAGTTTTTATTTTTATTTTTATTTTTAACCTTTTGATAATAAACGCTAATTTGTTCGCTAAAAAGTATTAAATTGGTATTAAATAAAATTAGGTTTGGCGACCGAAATTATTGATATCATTCAAAAATTTATTACATCACTGCGAAATTTAACGTTTATTCTTAAGGTATAAATATCTTTAATCAATCAACCCAAAATATTTCAAAAATTCGTCATGAGTTAAATTAGGTTTTAGAACCGAAATTACTTTACCGAAAAGAGGGGCGCATATTTTTGATAATATTTGATTGATTAAAGTGGGATAAAAAGACAAAAAGATTTTTAATTTTATTTTTACCATATTTTAAAAAATTAATATTTAAATCTTAAATTAATATTGTAAACTTTGTAAAAACAATATATTTAAAATATTTGAAAAATTAATATAAGTTTGATATGAATTTATAATATGAATTTTTAAATTAAGTTTGGTGTGAATTTTTAATTTTTAAAATATAAAATTTTAATTTTATGCATTTTAAATTTTAAGTTTGGTGTGAATTTTTAATATTAATTTTAAATTTCATATTTAAGTTGTGTGAATTTAAAAACAAAAATTTACTTTATCTCATTAAGTTAAGAATATGATTTTTAAAATTCGTCGTAAGTTGAAGACTAGGTCTTTGAACCGAAATTGCTTTACCCGAGGGAGGGACGAGAACTTTTATTATCATTATTTTTAATCTTATTGAATTAGTGTATGCCAAAAACATTTAAAAAACCCAAAAATCTTAGCTTTTAAAACAATCGCTACAAAAAGACAAATTTTAAAATTTTGTCGAAGGACGGACTAGGACATCGATCCGAAACGACCTCGTCCTAAATAACAAGGGAAACAAAATTTTAAAATTAATTACTAAATTGTTTTAATAAGTTAATGATTATAAAAAAAAAAAAAAAAAAAAAAGAGCAAACTCCGCGACTCGCGGAGTTTGAAAGGAAAATCTCCGCGACTCGCGGAGGGACCAAAACCCAGAAAAAAAAAATAAAAGAGCTGAACGATCAGTGCACTCCAAAACCCAAAACACAGAAAAAATACTGCGAAAAGAGCTGCGAAAAAACCCGAAAACCACCCCCAAAAATCCCAATTTTTAACCGTTAATCACCAAATTTTTTGCTAAAATCATGTTGAGAAGGATGCTATCTAAGAATTACTCAAGAAAAACGGTAAATTTCTACACCTAAACACCATTTAATCTGAAATTTGGTGTTCTTGAGCTATTTTTTCCCCAATTTGATTTTGATGCTTTTTAGTGTAATTAGGCTTAAATTGTTTATGTATTATGCTTGTATAACCTAGATTGATGCTGTTTAACATGATTAGAAGCCTTAAACTTCAAATTTTGAATAATCTAGGGTTTGTGTTCTTGAGCAAATTTGGGGCTTTTTGATATAAACAGGTTATGGCCGATTTTTGTCATGAATTGTTGCTAAATTGAGTAGTGTAACATGTCTAGGTAGTTAAATGATCCAAACTTTGAGCCTAAACATGATTTTGAGAATTAAAGTGGTCTTTTTCAAGTCTAAAATTCATGAACTTGATTTTTGAAAGATAATGCCATTTGAGACTTGTTTAATTGCTAGTAATGATTATTTTGACATGTTATTTGAGTTGAATGCTTATGAACTTGGCGAAAATTTTCGTATATGCTTATTTGAAAAAGTGTAGATTTGATAAAAATGTGAAAATAAGCTTAAGTTTGATATAAATTGATAATGTCTTTGTAATTATTTTGATTGATGATTTTACTGACACTAATGCATATTTGGATGCACAAAAATTGTGTTTGATGTGTTTTGCAGAATGAAAGGGGTGAATCTTCATCCCAAGCCCGCAATGCTCCTGCCGAGAATTTGGAACAACAGGAGGTGGATAACTACTACAAGCAGGATGTACCTCATCCAGTCATGACCTTTTCCGATATGCATTTGGAAGAGTTGCACCCGAACCTGAGATTTGACAGACTTTGGATAGATTATCCAAAATATCAACGGGGTTTGCATACTCTTCATTCCAAGGTTGTTGAGCTACCGAGGGTCATAGAATGGGGACCCTTAGAAGCTGTAGAATTGGCCGGGCCAATTAGGGAATTACTTGTACAGAGGTATGGTAATTCTTCTTTTAATGACTGGATATGTTTATTCACCATACGCAGACCTGTATATAAAGTATGGTGTGAAGAGTTGTTATGTAGTATAGAGTTGAATGATCGGGTAGCTAGTTTAACCGATCGTTCTTTTATTAAATTTTTGTTAGGCGGTTCGATGCGCCACATGTCTTTACTGGACATGGCTCAGGCTTTACGTATATATACGCCTGAGGAGTTAGCGTCTGCCGATAGTAGAGGATTGATACTAAACGGTAGAAAGATAGATGAGAATTTTGATACACACGGTGTGTGGAGTCAAATGACAAGCCATCACCGTTTCAAAGGGGGAAACTACTCTTATTTGGATATAGATAGAGCCGAATTAAGAGTGATACATAGGCTTTTAGCTAATTCGATTACACAAAGGGGTAAGAACAAAGAAAAAGTAAATGAACAGGATTTGTTTTACCATATGTGTATTCGAGACCCACAAAGCGCTGTAAGTATACCATATTGTATGGGTTATTATTTATCAGCTATGGTTCGGGGGATGCGACCACATAGCATAATAGGAGGTGGTATTTTTATTACTTTGATTGGTGAATATCTCGGTGTGGATATAAGTCGGGGGGGATTATTAGTAGAAGAACCAGAACCCCGCGATACTATAGGTTTAAATGTATACCATGGTGCGAAAGTTTTGAAGAGGCGGAATAACGCCGCAGTACGATACCATGGTAGACATCCACAGGTGGAGAGAAACCAGCAGCAAGGTAATGTAGGAGGGGGGAATGAGATGCAAGAAATGCATAGGTTTATAGCTTCTCAGGAATACGAAAATGCTAGACAGAGAGCATTTGAAGATTGGCAAGTTCATCAGAACCAGATCATAGCTCATTGCCAACATATAGGTAGAAACTATATTCCTACACCGAAACCCGTCTTCCCTCCTTGGTCGATAGAGATGCAGCCACCATATCCTACGTATGACCCTGACGAAGCATTCTATAGCACTTATGGTTATGCCTGGAACCCCTATTGGTACCAATATCATCCTTAGTTTATTATTTTTTTTATTTTTTTTTTGTAATTTGTAATTATTAATACATTTAATATTTTTGTTAATATTGTAATCATTTTTATAATTATCTAACTTTTATTCTTAGATTTTAATAATTTTTGAATGTGGGGTAATAAACCAAACTTCAAAAATATGTATATATGTTTGCAGTTTATCTTATGTACACAACAGGGTAAAACAACGCATTTTCAAAGACTGGCATTAAGTTCAGCAAAAGCAACTAATTTTGACGACAAGATGCAAAATATATGTGAAATAACAACAAGACGGAATGAACAAATGATGTGCACCATTTATCATTCAGCAAACAAACGCCAATATATTTGGAAACTTTGGTAAAAATTTAATCATTTTCACACAAATCACCCTCAATAATTTAAATTGTTACTGATTTCTTGCAAATGAGGGCATTGCAAGATCTTAAGTGTGGGAAGGGGTTAAATTCTTTCGGATTTTAAAATTTTTATATTAAACACTTGGTTACCATTAAAAATACTAGTAAAGCAGTAGTTGTATTAGAATCTAGTGCTCTCTGATAAAAAAGAACAGCCCTAGTCTTATATACTGACTACCCAATTCTAGTAAAATTTTTCAAAATTTTCAATTAAATGAATTCAAAATCATGTTTATACATATTTATGAACGATAAAACTAGGTTTTAACACCGAAATTATTGTTACCTCGGAAAGGACATAAATTGAGAAACAAACTAAAATGTTAAAATTCATTTAAAATGGAATAGAGGACGATAAAAAGGAAAATAAAAGCCAAGTGTGGGAAAATTTACCAAGTTATCTTAAACATATGTCACATATATCTGTAACAAATAACTAAAAATACTTTTGCTTTGGACTAAACTAAACTGTTTTACCCGATGAAAGAAAAGAAGAGATGGATCTACACGATGAATCAATTCCATCATTAAAAGGAAGTAAAGTCTTCCGAAAAAGACACGCGCTTCTTGATTTAGGTCATGAAGTTGTCGTCCAGACCAGCTGTAGGTTGACGAAAAATCTAGAAAAATCATCACTAAAATCAGCAGGAAATCCACGGACCTCAGCATTAAACAGGGTCGCCAAGTGGTCAGATTTATCCTAACCATGAGAAGGATTTATCTCGTACAATGGGGGGGCACCATGCAAATTAGCTGGATAAGACTAATGAATCAGATCCCCAGAAAGGATAATCTCCTTAAAGATTAAAAATCAGCTTTTAAGACTGATATTACTCAATCCTAGAGATTGACCTTAAAGATTGAGAATTCAAACTCATAGAATTCAATGATATCTAAACTCGAGCTTAAACGAGAAAATATTTTGATCAAAATTATAAACCGATTTGTTTTCTGAAAACCCTATTTTCAATGCGTTCATTACCATTGAACGTAAAATCCTAGGAATTCACCTGGAATTCATTAGGTCACCTGAACTAAATCGGGTGTCAACCGTAAGAACGGTGGTTGCATAACATGGTCAAAGACAGGACTTTGTGCCAAACCGACAAATTATAAGGGTGAGCTTTACTATTGCTCCTACCAAGGATAGTAATTGCGTCCGACACGTTATAGACCATAATCAAAAGCATGTCACGGGACATTGCCTTAACAGTTGCTTGTTCAACGCTTTCCTTTACAACCGGACGGTAGTTTACCGAAAGGTAATATACGGGACAAGTAAACTGGACGTGTTGCTTTCCAAATACAAGGTTAGCAAGTGGGTGACACAAAACCGCAAGTTTTGAGCTAAAATTTTCAAATCTGAAACCCACCAAACCCACAAAAATATTTTGCAAACACCGGTAAAGGGTTATTCCGGAAAACTTATCTAGGGTAAAAACTAGATTTCAAAAGATCAAATGTTTTCATAAAGATCCAATTTCCTTAATGGATCTAAATTTTTATAGTCATGTGGGACTGTAAACCATATCGTTACTACCATTGTTTATACCGCCGTATAGAAATCACTGATGTACAAAGTGTGAAGAATAAAGAAGTGATTCTAGTATTTCAAGACGATATTGCTTGAGGACAAGCAACGCTCAAGTGTGGGAATATTTGATAATGCTAAAAACGAACATATATTTCATAGCATTATTCCTCAAGAAAGACAAGCTTTTAGTTGCAATTGTTCTATTTACAAGTAATATTCGTTTAAATAATAAAAGGTGAAGACAAAAGACAGATTCGACAAATTGAAGACGCAAACGACCAAAAAGCTCAAAAGTACAAAAGACAATCAAAAAGGTTCCAATTATTGATAAGAAACGTCTCGAAATTACAAGAGTACAAGATTCAAAACGCAAAGTACAAAATATAAAATTGTACGCAAGGACGTTCGAAAATCCGGAACCGGGACCAGAGTCAACTCTTAACGCTCGACGCAACGGACTAAAAATTACAAGTTAACTATGTATATAAATATAATATAATATATAATTAATTATATTAATTATATATATATTATATTTATATATAAAAAAACCGTCGGCAGAGAAAACTCCAAGGACTGAGCTGTAAATACTATCTCCGCGACTCGCGGAGTTTGAAGAGCATTTTGCCGCGAGTCGCGGAGCCCCAAAATTCAACTCTGGCTATAAAGCAAACCGAATTCTGATCAAATTTCATATCTTATTTTTCTCTCATCTCTCAATATATACGATATATATATATATAATTTATATTTTAATTTTAATTTTAATTCTAATAATAAGGGTATGTTAGCGAATGTTGTAAGGGTGTAAGTCGAAATTCTGTCCGTGTAACGCTACGCTATTTTTAATCATTGTAAGTGATGTTCAACCTTTTTACATTAATGTCTCGTAGCTAAGTTATTATTATGCTTATTTAAAACGAAGTAATCATGATGTTGGGCTAATTACTAAAATTGGGTAATTGGGCTTTGTACCATAATTGGGGTTTGGACAAAAGAACGACACTTGTGGAAATTAGACTATGGGCTATTAATGGGCTTTATATTTGTTTAACTAAATGAAAGTTTGTTAATGTTAATATAAAGATTTACAATTGGGCGTCCCTATAAATTACCATATACACTCGATCGGACACGATGGGCGGGGTATTTATATGTACGAATAATCGTTCATTTAACCGGACACGGGAATGGATTAATAGCCACTAGAATAATTAAAACAGGGGTGAAATTACATTCAAGGGTAATTGGTGTAATTGTTAACAAAGTGGTAAAACCTTGGTTTACACGCAGTCGATAACCTGGTGTATTCATTAAACAAAGTATTAAAACCTTGTTACAATTCGAATCCCCAATTAGTTGGAATATTTAACTTCGGGTATAATAATAATTTGACGAGGACACTTGCATTTTATATTTATGACTGATGGACTGTTATGGACAAAAACCAGACGGACATATTAAATAATCCAGGACAAAGGACAATTAACCCATGGGCATAAAACTAAAATCAACACGTCAAACATCATGATTACGGAAGTTTAAATAAGCATAATTCTTTTATTTCATATTTAATTTCCTTTATTTTATATTTAATTGCACTTCTAATTATCGCATTTTTATTGTTATTTTATTTAATCGCACTTTTAATTATCGTACTTTTTAATTATCGCAATTTTATTACTCGTAATTTCATTATCGTTATTTACTTTACGCTTTAATTTAAGTCTTGTATTTATTTTATATTTTACATTAGGTTTTGACTGCGACTAAAGTCTTAAAATCGACAAACCGGTCATTAAACGGTAAAAACCCCCCTTTATAATAATAATATTATTTATATATATGTTTGTATTTTTATAAAAGTAAACTAATATAGCGTTGAGCTTTGTTTAAAGATTTCCCTGTGGAACGAACCGGACTTACAAAAAACTACACTACTGAACGATTAGGTACACTGCCTATAAGTGTTGTAGCAAGGTTTAAGTATATCCATTCTATAAATAAATAAATATCTTGTGTAAAATTGTATCGTATTTAATAGTTTTTCCTAGTAAAATATAAACTATTTTATATACTACCCCGCTGCACATCAGTTACAATGATTGTTAAGCGTTGCAAGTGTTGTCAAAGGCATGCACCACAGAATAGAATGCCAAGGCATGATATGATTCCCGTTAATTCGCCATGGCCATTTCACAAGTGGGCTATTGACATTGTAGGACTATTTTCCGCAGGTCCTGGCAATGTCAAATTATTAATTTTGGCAATTAACTACTTTACAAAATGGGCTGAGGCTAAGGCGGTTCGCACTATCACTGGAGTGTAAGTGCGTAATTTTGTTTGGGAATATATTGTTTGCAGATTTGGCATTCCACGCGAATTAGTTAGCGATAATGGTGCTCAAATAGCGAAAGATCCTTTTAAAACATGGTGTGCTGATTTAAATATAGTTCAAAAGTTTACGTCAGTTGCACATCCACAGGCTAATGGCTTGTGCGAAGTAACTAATTGCGACATTGTAAGCGGTATTAAAAAGCGGTTATGTGAAAAGCGAACTGGTTGGGTGGATGAGTTACCCAATGTATTATGGGCGTATCGCACTACTTTCAAGAAGAGCACAGGGGAAACATCCTTTAGTTTAGTATATGGCTCTGAAGCAGTAATACCCGCTGAAATTCTTGTGCCAACGCATAGAGTTGCCAACTTTGATGAAGAAGCAAATGGTGAAGCTTTGTGCAAAAATTTGAATTTAATTGAAGAGCGAAGGTTAATGGCTGCTATAAGGGAGGTGAATAATAAACAGCAAATCGCCAAATATTACAACAAAAGAGTACGCGCATTGTCTTTTGATGTAGGCGAATGGGTGCTGCGAAATAATGATGCGAGTGGAGCAGAAACACTTGGTAAATTAGGACCTAACTGGGAAGGTCCTTGTCAAGTTGTGGCAATTAATGCGGCAGGATCATATAAACTCGTAGACATAGAAGGGCGAACTCTCCCTAATGCGTGGCATGCTGCTTTATTAAAGCGATATTATGCATAACTTCGCAAAAATAAAGTGTTGGCCAATGCACGTGTGTATTCAAAGTGCAAAATGAGATGTAAAACTTGCATTTGCTATTTTTCTATGTGTTTTATTTTAATTTTTGCAAGTCTTGATCACATTTGTAAGAATATGAAAAGTAAACACTTGTAAGAATATGCGAAAGGTTTGTTTGTATTGATAAGAATAATCATACTTTGCGGAATACTTACAATATTCTATAATATTTTGTTTTACAATGCTAGTATGTTTCGCAAAGGCTAAGTCGTGTAGTGATGAACTTGCCCACTTACGCAGAAATTAATTATCGCGAAAGGAAGTTAATTTCCTAAGTATTTGATTTTGCCATACTTAGATGCTTCGCGGTGCTAATTAATTGCCTAAGGATCATTTTGGCGGACTTAGAAGATTCATAACGTATAAATATATATGAATACTGATTGTTTTGCAAAAGTACATACTTATTATGTGCATGATAATAAAAGTTGAAAATTGCAAAGGGCAAGTCCGTGTTATGAATATTATTGATAAAGCGCTATATAAATATAAGTACTTGCAAAGATATACAAATAAGTGAAAATTTTATTAATGATAATGAAGAGATAGTTGCTTGCTATTTTTACATGATGAAAATTAATTCCTTAGATAAATCAAGCTTGATGATGTCATCTGCAGTGGCACCATCCTGCTTGCTTATCGCTGTTATTTTTTGGATAGGAATTTCCGCTATGCTTTTCCCAGCAACAGCAAAGGCAGACTGAGCATCTGCCACAGAGCATAAGCGGTCCGCTATGTCAGTCGGTAGCGGTTCTGGCAAAGGGTAGTGCATGGCAATCTGATCCATGAACTCCACCCTTTCGCGCAATTGCAACGCAGCGGCGTATGTTGAAAATTTAGCGAAAATAGGGTACGAGTTGAGAATTTTCCTTGACAATTCGGGCAGAGGTTGGCGAAGCATTGTGAACTCAAACTCCGTAGAAGCTTTAGCAGCTAGAGTGTTGTCCCGCTCTGCAGTCAGCTTTGCAACATCCTTTGTTAGCGCTTTAACAGTGGCTTAAAAATTATTTTCTTTATCTGCTGCAGCAGAAACTTGTTGTTTTAAATCCTCAACATCAGTTTTTGCTGCGGTAAGCTCATAAGACAAATCAACACAGCGCTTTTCGCTGTCTGCGGCTTTGGCCTTTTCAGTAAGATATTTGGCCTTCTCAGCCTCAAGAATATTGAAGAATTGCTCTTGATGGCACATCATGTCGTATGCGGAGTTGAATGCCATGTAGAAGTTCTGCACGAAGCAGTTGTGTGCTTCAGGTGCAGGAAGCTTCGCGAACTCATGGCGAAGCTCGTTAGGAATTGCCAGCTTCATCTGATGGCGTTGGTCGAGCGCCGCAGATGAAGAAGTGCAGGTATATCATGATAAACCGTCAACTCTCACCCCATAGGAATCGGATGGAGTGTGGAATAACTCAGTGATTTGCTCAAAGGTGTTAGGGCTAGGGAAAACTGGGTCACCGGTCGATTCACCTGCAATAAAAGTAAAATTTTATAAATTAGCAAAGAAGTATAAACAATGCAAGTGTTGTAATTATGAGGTAAGGTTAAGGACTTACCCATTTGTTGATCACCCTCATAATCGGATGTGATCGGATTATCAAAAAGGGTGGAGTCACGCTGTTTTAATTTCTTGCTTTGCGATGATGGCGGCGTTTGGTATGGTCGTTTAGCAGATCTTGGTTTGGTGAGAGGTGATTTCTAAGTTAAGTCGACGACTGGAATTGCCTGCTTGTAACAACCCAAACCAACCCGCGATTAAACCATGTAAAATTACAACAATAAATTTTTTTTTTTGCTGAACTGCCACCTGGCGCGGCGCGCCATATAGGCCGCGCGGCGCGCCAAACCTGACTGTCCGGAAAGTCTTTAAATGCGAAAATGTTTGACTAGTTCCCGACGTATTTAGACAAAACGCTTTTAACCGCATGTTCAATATATGAAAACTAGCGCGTTCCATTAATAAAATTTAGTTTACGAAGCGGGGCCCACATCGACCCAAATTACCCTTTAAGTATCAAAATACAATTTTCGACCATAAGACTTTTAATACAAACAAGCCGAGCATGGCGATTGGGGATACGCTACCCAATCCTAATAAATCCAAAAGCAAGCCTTCTACGCAAAACTATGCAAGTCCTCTAATCCTCGCGCTTACCCGAGCCACCATCCGCATGCAATCTATAAAAAGAGTCAACAACGAGAGGGTAAGCTAACGCTTAGTGAATGATAATATACTACATACATATATATGTATAAAATGGACACGCCACAAAATAACAATTACCGCATACCGAGGCATCCATATATAAAGCACTACACTAAGTATACCGTACGATCTCTAAGCAATGAGCTAAAGATACAACAACAATATAAGTTCACCAACGACGATGTGAACAACGCCAAATAGCTACACCCGGAGGGTTAGCTACAACACAACAATACATTAATATATAACAATATAAACGAACAAGGTTAACACCTTAACCCAATACCGAGAACCAAGTACCACAATGAAGATTGGCCGAACTACACGAGCCTTAGTAATCCGAAACCACACGAGATTACTATCTTCACAACATCGAGGTTGGCCGAACTACACGAGCCTTAGTAATCCGAAACCACACGAGATTACTACCTCAATAAGATGACCGAACTACACGAGTCACCATGAATCCGAACTACACGAGATTCATTTTGATAAGATGACCGAACTACACGAGTCACCATGAATCCGAACTACACGAGATTCATTTGATAAGATGACCGAACTACACGCGTCATCGTGAATCCGAACTACACGCGATTCACATCACAATCACGTGTGATAGTGTACACACAAAACGTGTACCTCGCCAAAAATGGTCAACCAAAACGCACAACCGTGCCAATTGGATCTAAACGCAAGTCTATCAAATCCACCTATATGTGAAGGGAGCTCTATAGCCGAGAACCACTTCACCCGACCCGCACCCATCCTACACATACATATGCACATAGGATATTATCACTCACCTTGAAGTCTTGAAGAATGCTTCCAAGTAATCCGCAACTCGCCAATGGAAAGTACCTATTCCATTATCACAATTACAACAATACACTTAGAGTGGATTCACAATTCAACCCAATTCAACCATTAGTGCAATTTCGACCCAAATGCACTTCCAAGCACAAACCGTGCCCAAACTAACCCATAATCACTAACACAAGTGAGAATGGTCCCAATATGTCAATTAAACTTGAACTCAAGTGTTAAACACGTGTCATACCCATTTTGAGACTTAAACCCTAATTTTGACCCATAAAGGTCAAAATCTCATCCTTTACAAGTTTTGACACCTAAACACATTTAACTCGGTTCTATACTTCAACTTAATCCATTTTAAGTTTATAAACATCATTAAATCGCCAATTGGGTCATAATTACCACCGAACCCTAATTTGACCCAAAGTCACAATTAGTCAACCATAATACCCTAAATGGGTTCCAATACTTCAATAATCACTATACCTAGTGATTAAACTCCAAACCAAAGCCTAATCAAGGCCAAATCGTCATCCAACCCAAAACCCGCCAAGTGACAAGAATAACTAGTCACCATAAACCCATTTCATCACCTAAAAGGGTTACACAACAATTTAACTCAAAACCCTAACTTGAATATCAAATCAAATAAATGAAATTCGGAGTTTGAGCTTACCAATACCACCACAACGTAGCTAGGAACGAAAGGAACAACTTTAAAACCCGAGACTTTGAACGATTCGAGCTTCTTCTTCACCAAAACCTCAAATCTCTCTCTAGACCTCTCTCTCTCTCTAAGAATGGATGAAGATGATGAATGGATGTGAAATGATCCAAAGTTAGATCTAAACCAACTGATATGGCTCACAAATCCGGCCCCAAGTGAATTTACCAAATTACCCTTCATTTAAAATAATTAAAAACAAAGGATTCTGTCAGCGCGATTCGGCGCGGCGCGCACCAGACCCGCGCGGCGCGCAAGTAGTCAGTTTCAGGTTCTTTTGCTTTTTAACTAAATATAAATATTAAACGAAGCCCGTTCTCGTATGTCTTTTATAAACAAGTATACAAAATAAATATTCGGGTCTTACAACTCTCCCCCACTTAAACTCGATCACGTCCTCGTGATCCTCGTCACTTAACCAAACGGACCCCACTTACGGTCCTAAACATAAGTTCCAACCCGACTTTCCTAGGCAACTATTCTCATTGAAGCACCTTTAACACTAAAATCGTCATCCGCGATTTTCTCAAATCCACAATCCGAGCACTAAAACCATGCTCCTTCCCTAACATCGGGAAAACTCAACCAATCTCGTACCGAGATATAAATCCCTTAGCGTACTATTACCGAGTACAACGCTAAAAGCACCCAAGTCCCAACCTAAGGTCAACAACTCGAACCGATGAAGACCGATCCAAACGAATCCTTACGGATAACACCACTCAATAGACATCCCTTGTAGTGCGCAATACGACCAATACGCAACTACCGTAACATCATAATCCAACGGTTAAAAACCGATAGCGCCCAAACGACTATGGAAACGCAAATCCCAAGGTGTACGAAATCAACCATCGTCACACCCGTAACCAACATGTGAGCGAAACACGGCTATCGCATCACTAATCTCACAACATGGTCCTCACGACCCCACCATCGGTGTATAAAACAACCGACAGATCACGCAACACGAAGGCTGGCCGAAAACACACGCGCCTTAGTGAATCCGAACTACACGCGACTCACTACATTCACCACAACACAATCGGGAATGGCCGAACTACACGCGCCATAGTGAATCCGAACTACACGAGAGTCACTATCCCAGAGGAATGACCGAACTACACGAGTCATTTGTGAATCCGAACTACACGAGACTCACTCCTCAATACAATGACCGAAACCACACGAGTCATTTGTGAATCCGAACTACACGAGATTCACTTCCACAACATCGAGGTTGGCCGAACTACACGAGCCTTAGTAATCCGAAACCACACGAGATTACTACCTCAATAAGATGACCGAACTACACGAGTCACCATGAATCCGAACTACACGAGATTCATTCCGATAAGATGACCGAACTACACGCGTCATCGTGAATCCGAAAACACACGCGATTCACAACCATGATGAAGTCAGCGGACCCGAAGATCATGCTTCACCAATCTCAACACCGGATGAAGTCAGCGGACCCGAAGATCATGCTTCACCGATATAACACCACGCTCATGATGAAGTCAGCGGACCCCGAAAGTCATGCTCCACCAATCACGTACTCCCATGATGAAGTCAGCGGACCCTAAAGATCATGCTTCATCAATCAACCATACCATAATGAAGTCAGCGGACCCCGAAAGTCATGCTTCATTAATCACAATCCCATGATGAAGTCAGCGGACTCCGAAAGTCATGCTTCATCAATCAACAATCCCACGATGAAGTCAGCTGACCCCGAAGGTCATGCTTCATCTATCACATACGCACTTTCGGCCTCAAACACCGAGTCGTGCAACATCACGCTCTGCTACACTACAGTGAACCCTAGCGGACCACTAACCATCCATAATCGAGCAAGAACCACCTATACCAAACATAGGTACCAAACAATAATTCTCCAAAAGAGAACCCGACACACACCTCCCTTAACCGAAGGATTTCACCTTGCTCGCCACATACGTCCATTATCCCTCAACGAGATTTACCACATTACCACCTTGGTGATAATTCAAAATAAGTACAATTTATCCAAAATTGTGCTCTACCACAAATCGACCCAACCAGGTTTCGACAGCATTTTCCGGATCTACCAATAGCATCATCCGAAATCTCACACTAAAACTTCCTCGTGCGGGAGTGTAACTCCCCCACTTAGAACCACGTTCCATATCCACAACTCGTACAACCGCACAATGCTACCACAGGTAGACTTTACCAATAATTGGGCTCACACGACCCATTACCACATCTTGCTCCAACCTTGAGCACACGAAGGATTTTAACCAACCCTTAAACACTTTGTACGAAAAGTGTACCGCAACACAATCGGAGTCGAACACCACGCTAGTAGGTATAAAAGGGGCACCTAATGTCGCGTCATAAAGACTCCATTACCAACACACATCGAGATTTAAAACACTCGATCTCAAGGGTTCCAACCAACCGACGAACCTCATGATTCGTCACTTCAACATAAAAGCGAGCACGCGCTTAACAACCAAACACCAAAACCATTTCCGTGGCTTGGTAGAAACGTTTCCCAAATACTAAGGAATGCTTGGTTGCACTAAGTCTTACGCCCTTCGCCCGTCAATCAATCAATCATCAACATAGGGTACTTCCATTAGGAACGTCACCCATAGCATAACATGCACAACAAAGGCACGCAACTCAAACTCAAACGGCATTTAATAAATAATCAAAAGACATATTTATCAAAATTAAACGTACCTTAACGTCTCCCGGCCGCACCCGTCCCCGCTAACTTGGGACATTCCGACTTACGATGTCCTTCCTTTTGGCAATTGAAGCACACCATACCATCCCCCTTTGGTACCGAACATTCCCAAGACTTGTGACCCCTCACGCCACAATTATAACATCTAACCGCACTAGAATCCGACATACCCGTTCGCGTACCACCCGTGCTCACACTCGGACCCTTAGCCCTCTTACTCGGAGCACCATAAGAAACGACCCTTCGCTCACTTGAAGGTTTACCCTTTTTCGATCGTGAATACGACTCGAAACCTCTAGCCAAGTCGAATAATTCCGAAAACGATTTCGCTTGACCCCGGCTAATTTTACTTTTCAAGTCATCATTCAAGGTCCGATAGAAATCTCCCATCAACAAACGATCATTCCCCAAATACTCCGGACAAAAACGAGCCTTCGCCATAAAGGTCGTCTTGAGAGTACTCAAATCCATAGATCCTTGTCGCAAATTTCGCAACTCATTACGCAATTCCCACAAATCGGCCGAAGTCCGGAACTCCTCGAAGAATTCCTCCTTAAAGTCGTCCCACGATAAAGCCATAAACGTCTCGCCACCGACAAGATCAATCTTACCATCCAACCAATCCCTTGCCCTACCCCGCAACAAACTCGTAGCGAGTCTCGTCTTTCTCTCGGGCTGGCAATCAATAGTACGGAAACACCCTTCGACGTCCGAAATCCAAGTTGTGCTTACCAAAGGATCCGGCTTTCCGTCATACATCGGGGGTTTAGTTCTCATGAAGCTCTTAAGATAACGCTCCATTTCACCACTACTTTGAAGTTCGGAATACCTCCTTTCCATTCTTTCTTCTAACGCACCCATTTTCTCCGCAACGGCGGCCGCAACTCTAGTATTAAACTCCTCGTCATTCGTCTCGATCTCGTTTCGCGTCGCCATTCTAAAGAATGCAAAACGATTAGTCCACGAACGTGTAAAACCGTACGCACGACACAGCCCCATCTTGCTAAACACTCATCGTACATCACTTGTTAGACACGATTTGCACCCGTAATAAGGTTTGCTAGTTCTTATTACGCACACATGCCGCATCGACTCGTTAGTACAACGACCGTCTCGCTCGATGATATACACAAACACAACCAAAATTCTACGCAGTACAAACACACGCGAGAATTATTATCACAACACAACAACATATTAATAATATCCGCATTACTAATATAAACGTTAGTCAACCTATAGCCAAGGCACTAACCAAACCCATTCCGACCCGTAATCCTACAAGTCCCGCAACAATTTAAGCACACACAAGTCTAAGTCTAGGCACCTATCTCAAGTCACCTAAATCCCTTAGACCATGCTCTGATACCACTTGTAACAACCCAAACCAACCCGCGATTAAACCATGTAAAATTACAATAATAAATTTTTTTTTTTTGCTGAACTGCCACCTGGCGCGGCGCGCCATATAGGCCGCGCGGCGCGCCAAACCTGACTGTCCGGAAAGTCTTTAAATGCGAAAATGTTTGACTAGTTCCCGACGTATTTAGACAAAACGCTTTTAACCGCATGTTCAATATATGAAAACTAGCGCGTTCCATTAATAAAATTTAGTTTACGAAGCGGGGCCCACATCGACCCAAATTACCCTTTAAGTATCAAAATACAATTTTCGACCATAAGACTTTTAATACAAACAAGCCGAGCATGGCGATTGGGGATACGCTACCCAATCCTAATAAATCCAAAAGCAAGCCTTCTACGCAAACTATGCAAGTCCTCTAATCCTCGCGCTTACCCGAGCCGCCATCCGCATGCAATCTATAAAAAGAGTCAACAACGAGAGGGTAAGCTAACGCTTAGTGAATGATAATATACTACATACATATATATGTATAAAATGGACACGCCACAAAATAACAATTACCGCATACCGAGGCATCCATATATAAAGCAGTACACTAAGCATACCGTACGATCTCTAAGCAATGAGCTAAAGATACAACAACAATATAAGTTCACCAACGACGATGTGAACAACGCCAAATAGGCTACACCCGGAGGGTTAGCTACAACACAACAATACATTAATATATAACAATATAAACGAACAAGGTTAACACCTTAACCCAATACCGAGAACCAAGTACCACAATGAAGATTGGCCGAACTACACGAGCCTTAGTAATCCGAAACCACACGAGATTACTACCTTCACAACATCGAGGTTGGCCGAACTACACGAGCCTTAGTAATCCGAAACCACACGAGATTACTACCTCAATAAGATGACCGAACTACACGAGTCACCATGAATCCGAACTACACGAGATTCATTTTGATAAGATGACCGAACTACACGAGTCACCATGAATCCGAACTACACGAGATTCATTTGATAAGATGACCGAACTACACGCGTCATCGTGAATCCGAACTACACGCGATTCACTTCTCCAACTCAAAACCCTTCGCCATTGGGGTTATATCATCCACATCACAATCACGTGTGATAGTGTACACACAAAACGTGTACCTCGCCAAAAATGGTCAACCAAAACGCACAACCGTGCCAATTGGATCTAAACGCAAGTCTATCAAATCCACCTATATGTGAAGGGAGCTCTATAGCCGAGAACCACTTCACCCGACCCGCACCCATCCTACACATACATATGCACATAGGATATTATCACTCACCTTGAAGTCTTGAAGAATGCTTCCAAGTAATCCGCAACTCGCCAATGGAAAGTACCTATTCCATTATCACAATTACAACAATACACTTAGAGTGGATTCACAATTCAACCCAATTCAACCATTAGTGCAATTTCGACCCAAATGCACTTCCAAGCACAAACCGTGCCCAAACTAACCCATAATCACTAACACAAGTGAGAATGGTCCCAATATGTCAATTAAACTCGAACTCAAGTGTTAAACACGTGTCATACCCATTTTGACACTTAAACCCTAATTTTGACCCATAAAGGTCAAAATCTCATCCTTTACAAGTTTTGACACCTAAACACATTTAACTCGGTTCTATACTTCAACTTAATCCATTTTAAGTTTATAAACATCATTAAATCGCCAATTGGGTCATAATTACCACCGAACCCTAATTTGACCCAAAGTCACAATTAGTCAACCATAATACCCTAAATGGGTTCCAATACTTCAATAATCACTATACCTAGTGATTAAACTCCAAACCAAAGCCTAATCAAGGCCAAATCGTCATCCAACCCAAAACCCGCCAAGTGACAAGAATAACTAGTCACCATAAACCCATTTCATCACCTAAAAGGGTTACACAACAATTTAACTCAAAACCCTAACTTGAATATCAAATCAAATAAATGAAATTCGGAGTTTGAGCTTACCAATACCACCACAACGTAGCTAGGAACGAAAGGAACAACTTTAAAACCCGAGACTTTGAACGATTCGAGCTTCTTCTTCACCAAAACCTCAAATCTCTCTCTAGACCTCTCTCTCTCTCTAAGAATGGATGAAGATGATGAATGGATGTGAAATGATCCAAAGTTAGATCTAAACCAACTGATATGGCTCACAAATCCGGCCCCAAGTGAATTTACCAAATTACCCTTCATTTAAAATAATTAAAAACAAAGGATTCTGTCAGCGCGATTCGGCGCGGCGCGCACCAGACCCGCGCGGCGCGCAAGTAGTCAGTTTCAGGTTCTTTTGCTTTTTAACTAAATATAAATATTAAACGAAGCCCGTTCTCGTATGTCTTTTATAAACAAGTATACAAAATAAATATTCGGGTCTTACACTGCTTGTCCTTCCCAGTTGATGCTGTCGATTTCGATTCTAGGCTCGTCAGTAGTTTTGTGATCAGCGTTTTCGGGTTAACTTTGCTGTCAATCTCGTCGATCTTCATTGTTGATGATGAAGAAGTTGTGAAGTAATGTAAAAGTTGCGAAAATTGGCTGTGAATTTGATTAATTACAAATGTTTTTAGTGGCAAGTAAGAATTTTGTGGTCGATGATGCCGATATATATATAGGTGAGATGGGAATGTTAATCGGTTATGATTAAGTATCCATTATGATAATTAACGGTAACAATTTTCGCCAACGGATAGAAACGGTAACTTTGTTTAATCTAACGATAACAAAGATATAGCGAAACGTTTTAATGCGGTTTGCGATCATAAAAATTGCGAATTTTATTTTTAGAGTTTATCATGATACATTTACTATGCGAAATGTACCATAATAAACTGGGGGACTTGATCATATACATAGCGTTGTATATGTATATTTTATTTGCTAAAGGCTAAAAACAGAAGTTGCGCGAAGTATATTCAAAAGATTGGACACATCCACTAAAAGTTAAGTCTGCGGATTGTGGCGCATTAAGAAAAGACTGCGGATTGTCTTCGCTAAGTTATCGCGGACAATAGTTAAATCCGCACACCGCGAATATTTTGAATACTATAAATAGAGAGCTTGACCTCTCATTTATAGGTTGTTGATTCTCTGCCATTTGCCCAGACCTTTGTAATTTTCACTTGTGACTTTGCCCAAGAAAGATTTACATCGAGTTAAGGTGGATCATGCTAATTAACAATCAAGACCAGGTCGGGATAGTTGACCACTTGATTGAAAAGTGAAAGACGATCATCAGGGCCCAAAGTAATCATGAAATATCCCATTCTCCATCTTTATCATTGCACTCAATCCTTAATCAAAGTCATTAATGTAGGATTGATGGAGCACGTATTTGTATGTTTTCTTGATGCATTCTTCTAAGGCTTGCACCAATAATTGGATGTTGCTTTTATTATTTGCTAGTATCATCTTGCAAACCTATCTTTCATCTATCCTGGGAGATGACATAACTATGCCCGGAGTTAATTTTGCAAACCTATGTGTATGAATACTTTGTAGGTCTTTTTGTGTTTGTTTCTTCATGGGCTCCGGTTCCATTAACACTCGGATGGCCTGTCTTCAATACATGTTCACGAATCTTTAGGATTCAATTACTCTTAACATGCTTTTATCAGAGTACGGTTTTCGTATATGAAATTAAGTGAACCGGCCAAGGAGGTGTAAAAGGTGTATCATTGCCGATAGCCGGAACCGGATATCAAGTAACATGTTGGTACCAGATATCAAGGAGCGTATGAAAGTGTCATGATTTCATATTCAAAATTCCCTTGTACTTACCTCCAAGCTATATCTTTGTTCAAATTTAGTCCTTGCATCCGAACCTGTTAGCTCGGTTTTCAGTGTGCCGGAGCCGGTAGTATGGAGTCGGGAAATAGATATTGTTATAAACGTCAGTGTGTAACCCGGATTTGCGATGTGCTCACCTATATATATGACCGATAACCGGTAATCGGTAGTAGATGCGTTTAGTTTAATATGCGGCATTCATGCCGGTCTTTGCCGTCCGGTTGGAATGAATGTGTGCCCGGTAGCCGGGAGGCGGATGCCCGAAGTTTCTGTAACCACGTTGTAACGGTGGGCAGCCGGGAGATGAATGTTTTATGCTTTTGTGCACCATCATGCTTTCTCCCGTTAACGGTTCACGGGGATCCTGAACCGTGATCATTTGTGACGGCACTTGTATTGTCCGGTTGGTGTCTGGTAACTAACTGGTATTCGAAAACCGGAAACACAAGTTTCTTCAAGGTGAGTCAGTTATGTCGAAGATGGCATGGATGTGCAAATCTGCACAACCTTTTCAGTATAGAACACTTGTCGTAATAGCCGATGGATATAAATTAAAACCATATTTTGGCATATCTTGTATATGGGGTATTTAATAGGTGATCATATAAAGTCCAACCATATCTTAGCATATCTACTTTTCTGACAAAGATAGATATTTATTTAATTTATTTCAAATGTGGGACTGTCATGTACATATATGTATTTTTTATATACGTGGATATCAATGAGAAGCACAAAGACAATTTACTAAATCAAAGTATGCATGAAGGTGAAGGTGGGACCATCATTAAAAAGGTTTATTGAACCATCACGTGCTTTTGATATTTCTGCAGACATGAATATTTAAAATGCGACAGTGATGGGAACAGTGCATTTACCCTTAAATTGTTGACCAATTGTCAACTGAATTTTATTAAAAATGGGTAAGATACATTGCAATTCGGTTTAAAAAAACGTGCGTGTCTGATAAGCAAATTTCCAGATTACCAAAGAGGGCATGTGACTAACTGTTGGAGACTTGCAAAATGTTTGAGCAAAAATACATGGATGTGCTACGCTCCAGTTGATCTAAATAGGTTAACTAAAATAATTATGTCAATCAAAGACCAGTAGTGATGTCAAATCAATCTCATATACGCGTATCGGCACATAGGGCAATGGTAAATGTATAGGGTATTCATAGTCATGCTAACATATCACGGAGTAAATAATTTTAACAGATTGTAAATCGTCAGCTTATTGAAACGAGCCAGATCTGACTCGTTTTCGTTTCGGTAGTATGAACTGTGACAACCCGGAAATTTCCAACCAAATTTAAACTTTAATCTTTATATATCCCCGACACGATAAGCAAAGTTTGTAAGTTGAATCTCAAGAATTTTAAACTGTGTTCATACACTCATTTAACCTCGACCAAATTCTAATGATTCACGAACCATTATATAAACGAATATGATTATATATGTATATGTGTATATATTATAATTTGAGAACATTAACAAAGTATTAGACGTATAATACTTTACATAAACGTATTTGTTTCATAATATATTCAAATAGTTATCGATGGAATTAAAAGATATATCAAATGATTGATTTATCAGATACATTGAATTACGATTACGAGTCTCTGTTAGGAGGTCCACTTTGATTTGGAAAACATTTCCTTTTAACGATATTCGGAATAAATGGTAAAGTGGTATTCGAGTAAGGACAAAGTGTCAAATAGCGAGAGCTAGTCGGATTAGTGGAGACTCCTGTTTGATTTTCAATACATGCCTTACAATAATTTTCTCGTGACTATTGATAGGTTAATTACTAGTCTTTAATGATATTTTATCATGAAGAGTAAATAATTGAATTAATGTTCGTCGGCAAGATAAAACCATTTGTCATGTCAAGATGATTTTATACGTACATTTATCCATTTGATCTAATCCTACAACTCATGAATAAACTGTAAGTTAATAACTTGAAACCTGTTATGATTTATATATTATTTTACTCTCTCAAGTAAAAATGTTTTTCGACATAATAGAACTAGTTTATTAATGTATATGTTTAAATAATAAGAACGTGTTAACTAGGATTAACTTGCGTATTAGAACGTGTTTTTATTGCCTTTGCTAAACAACTTGCGTATTAACTAGGATTGTTGTCACAACTATTTTGTATCAAAGTGATTGTGTGCTATATTTCATGCTATATGTATAATAGCGGTATTGTAAGTTTGTAAATTTTTGTATAAAAGCTTGAACGCGAAATATTATTATAATCAGTTTTTCATATAGAATTGTAGTAGTTGAATGGTACATTAGCTACTAAGTATGAACTTAACGGGTAGGTACTACCCGAATTAAAACTATAAAACGCTAATATGAAGAAAAAGCTTTTATAAATGAGTTCATATTATGCTACGAAATACTATTTACTACTCTTAATATTCTATATGATTAACTTAATTCTTTGGGGCTATTTTTGAAGGAAATGGCACCGACGACTCGTCAGAATTTGAACATGAGCGAGGAAGACTTCCGTGTTTTCCTTGCAGCAAACATAGCCACAGTACAGGCTGCAATGCAAAACAACAACAATAACTCTTAATCTAGCAATGCAAATAATGCCACAAGAAATCGTTTAGGATGCTCCTGCAAAGAATTAATTGCCTGTAAACCTCTGGAATTCGATGGAACCGAGGGTCCAATCGGATTGAAACGGTGGACCGAAAAGGTTGAATCGGTATTTGCCATAAGTAAGCGTACTGAAGAAGACAAAGTAAAGCACGCTACGCATACCTTCATAGGTACTTCGTTAACATGGTGGAATACCTATCTAGAACAAATGGGACAAGATGCTGCGTACGCACTACCGTGGTCAGCATTCAAACATCTGATGACTGAGCAGTATCGTCCCAGAAGCGAGGTCAACAAGCTAAAAGTAGAGCTTAAGGGATTACGAACACAAGGATTCGATATTACCACATACGAACGACGATTCACGGAATTGTGCTTATTGTGCCCGAGAGCGTTCGAAGATGAAGAGGAGAAAATCGACGCATTTGTAAAAGAGTTACCATAAAGGATCCAAGAAGATATAAGTTCACACGAGCCCACTTCCATACAAAAGGCGAGTCGAATGGCTCATAAACTCATAAATCAGATTGAGGAAAGAGTTAAAGAGCAGACAGCCGAAGAAGCCAACACGAAACAAATCAAAAAAAGTGGGAAGAAACCAGTGACAAGGGTTACAATTTTAACAATCAACACAACAATCACAACTTCAATCGCACCAATTATCGCAACAACAAACGCAACAACAATCTTTCCAACAACAACTACAACAACCATCCTAACAACAATAACTACCACAACAATTGTCCCAACATCAATAACAATCGCAACAACAACAATTCCTATAACAATAATAATCAGAAAAAGCCATGCCAAAGGTGTGAAGAGTACCACCCGAATGAGTTCTGCACGACATTTTGCACCAAGTGTAAAAGAACTGGCCATGGTGTGAGAAAGTGTGAGGTCTACGGCCCAATGAGTAACATAAATAAAAGAACAGATAATGTAGGAACAAGTAATGCCGCCTTTGTTTGTTATGGATGTGAAAAACCGGGCCACATTAGGAGTAATTGCCCGAACCCAGAGAAAAATAATGGGCAAAGTCGTGGAAGAGTTTTCAATATTAATACGACAGAAGCGCAGGAAGACCTGGAGCTTGTTACGGGTACGTTTCTCATTGACAATAAATCTGCTTATGTTTTATTTGATTCAGGTGCAGATAGGAGCTACATGAGTAGAGATTTTTGTGCCAAATTAAGTTGTCCATTGACGCCTTTGGATAATAAATTTTTACTCGAATTAGCAAAGGGTAAATTAATTTCAGCAGATAATATATGTCTGAATCGAGAAATTAAACTGGTTAGCGAAACGTTTAAGATTGATTTGATACCAGTAGAGTTAGGGAGTTTTGATGTGATAGTCTGCATGGACTGGTTGAAAGAGGTGAAAGCAGAGATCGTTTGTTACAAAAATGCGATTCGCATCATACGAGAAAAAGGAAAACCTTTAATGGTGTACGGAGAAAAGAGCAACGCAAAGCTAAATCTTATTAGTAATTTGAAGGCGCAAAAACTAATAAGAAAAGGTTGCTATGCTGTTCTAGCACATGTCGAGAAAGTACAAACCGAAGAAAAGAACATCAATGATGTTCCCATCGCAAAAGAGTTTCCCGATGTATTTCCAAAAGAATTACTGGGATTACCTCCACACCGATCCTTTGAATTTCAAATAGACTTGGTACCAGGAGCTGCACCAATAGCCCGTGCTCCATATAGACTTGCACCCAGAGAAATGAAGGAACTCCAGAGCCAATTAGAGGAACTTTCAGAGCGAGGTTTCATTCGACCAAGCACGTCACCGTGGGGAGCCCCTGTTTTGTTTGTCAAGAAGAAAGATGGTACATTCAGGTTGTGTATCGACTACCGAGAGTTGAACAAACTTACCATCAAGAACCGTTACCCACTACCGAGAATCGACGACTTATTTCATCAATTACAAGGTTCATCAGTTTATTCGAAGATTGATTTACGTTCCGGATATCATCAAATGCGGGTGAAGGAGGATGATATTCCGAAGACTGCTTTTAGGACGCGTTACGGTCATTACGGGTTTATGGTTATGCCGTTTGGTTTAACTAACACACCAGCTGTGTTCATGGACCTCATGAACCGAGTGTGTGGGCCATATCTTGACAAGTTTGTCATTGTCTTCATCAATGACATACTTATCTACACAAAGAATGATCAAGAGCACGAAGAACATTTGAGAAAAGTGCTAGAGTTGTTAATGAAAGAAAAACTGTACACTAAGTTTTCAAAGTGTGCATTTTGGTTGGAAGAAGTTCAATTTCTCAGTCACATAGTGAATAAAGAAGGTATTCAGGTGGATCCAGCAAAGATTGAAACCGTTGAAAAATAGGAAACCCTGAAAAATCCGAAGCATATACGCCAAGTTTTAGGACTAGCTGGGTACTACAGAAGATTCATCCAAGATTTTTCCAAAATAGCAAAACCCTTGACTGCATTAACGCATAAAGGGAAGAAATTTGAATGGAAGGATGAGCAGGAGAAAGCGTTTCAATTGTTGAAGAAAAAGTTAACTACGGCACCTATATTATCATTTCCTGAAGGGAATGATGATTTTGTGATATATTGTGACGCCACAAAGCAAGGCCTCATTGTGTATTAATGCAACGAATGAAGGTAATTGCTTATGCGTCTAGACAATTGAAGATTCAAGAGCAGAATTATACGACACATGATTTGGAATTAGGCGCGGTTGTTTTTGCATTAAAGACTTGGAGACACTACTTATATGGAGTCAAAAGTATCATATATACCGACCACAAAAGTCTCCAGCATATATTTAATCAGAAACAACTGAACATGAGGCAGCGTAGATGGATTGAATTGTTAAACGATTATGATTTTGAGATTCGTTACCACCCGGGAAAGGCGAATGTGGTAGCCGATCCTTTGAGTAGAAAGGACAGAGAACCTGTGCGGGTAAAAGCTATGAATATAATTATTCGTACTAACCTTACTACTCAAATAAAGGAGGCGCAGCAGGGAGTTGTAAAAGAATGAAAGTTGAAGAATGAAATACCTAAATGATCGGAGAAACATCTTAATATTCAGGAAGACGGAACCTGGTATAGGGCTGAAAGAATTTGGGTACCAAAGTTTGGAGATATGAGAGAAAAGGTACTTAAGGAAGCACATAAAACCAGATATTCAATACATCCCGGAGCGGGGAAGATGTACAAAGATCTCAAGAAACACTTTTGGTGGCCGGGTATGAAAGCCGATATTGCTAAATACGTAGGAGAATGTTTGACGTGTTCTAAAGTCAAAGCTGAACATCAGAAACCATCGGGTCTACTTCAACAACCTGAAATCCCAGAATGGAAATGGGAAAACATTACCATGGATTTCATTACTAAATTGCCAAGGACTGCAAGTGGTTATGATACTATTTAGGTAATAGTCTATCGTCTTACCAAATCAGCACACTTTCTGCCAATGAGAGAAGATGATTAAATGGAGAAGTTGGCGCGATTATATTTAAAGGAAGTTGTCTCCAGACATGGAATACCAATCTCTATTATCTCTGATAGGGATGACAGATTTGTTTCAAGGTTTTGGCAGACACTGCAACAAGCATTGGGGACTCGTCTAGACATGAGTACTGCTTATCATCCACAAACTGATGGGCAAAGTGAAAGGACAGTACAGACCCTTGAAGACATGCTACGAGCATGTGTTATTGATTTTGGAAACAGTTGGGATCGACACCTACCGTTAGCATAATTTTCCAACAACAACAGTTACCATTCGAGTATTGAAATGGCGCCGTTTGAAGCACTTTATGGTAGAAAGTGCAGGTCTCCGATTTGTTGGAGTGAAGTGGGGATAGACAGATTACGGGTCCGGAGATAATACAAGAAACTACCGAGAAAATCTTCCAAATTCAACAACGATTGAAAATTGCCCAGAGTCGACAAAAGAGCTACACGGACAGTAAAAGAAAAGATATAGAATTTGAGATTGGAGAAATGGTTATGCTTAAGGTTTCACCTTGGAAAGGTGTTGTTCAATTTGGTAAACGGGGGAAACTAAATCCAAGGTACATTGGACCATTCAAGATTATAGATCATGTCGGACAGTAGCTTACCAACTTGAGTTACCTCAACAACTCGCGGCTGTACATAACACTTTCCATGTCTCAAATTGGAAGAAATGTTTTGCTAAAAAAGATCTCACTATTCCATTAGACGAAATTCAAATCAACGAAAAACTTCAATTCATTGAAGAACCCGTCGAAATAATGGATCGTGAGGTTAAAAGACTTAAGAAAAACAAGATACTAATTGTTAAGGTTCGATGGAATACTCGTAGAGGACCCGAGTTCACCTGGGAGTGTGAAGATCAGATGAAGAAGAAATACTCGCACCTATTTCCAGAATAGCGGGACGAAATTTATTTAACAGGTAGGTACTGTAGTGACCCGAACTTTTCCATAATTATATATATTAAATGGTATCTAATATTAACATGATTAAATGTTTTCAACATGTTAAGCAATCAAACTTGTTAAGACTTGATTATTTGTTATGAGTTTCATGTAGACAATTGACCACCCAAGTTGACCGGCGATTCACGAACGTTAAAACTTGTAAAAACGACATGATAATATATATATATATATATACATATATATGCTTCACATGAGATTATGTTATGTAAGAATCCCACTAGGTATATTAACAATGTGTGATATACATAAAAATGAGAATATTGAATTATGAAGCTCGTAATGATATACATAACGATTATCGTTATAATAACGTCTTACTAAATACATATGTATTGTAATAAGATATTGATATACTATATTTAACACGATAAAATGATAATTAAGTATATCATTGAGTGTGTTAACAATGAACTATACAAGTAAGATGAGGCTACTAACTTAAGGATTTCGAAACAATATATATATGTAACGATTATTGTTGTAATAGTATTTTAATATATATATATATATATATATATATATATATATATATATATATATATATATATATATATATATATATATATATATATATATATGATGTTAAGATATATTCATACACCATGTTATCATATTAACATAACAATTTTACATCTCATTTAAGTATAATAACAATTAATTAATTACATTTAACAAGATCGTTAACCTAAAGGTTTCAAAACAACACTTACCTGTAACGACTAACGATGACTTAAAGACTCAGTTAAAATGTATATACATGTAGTGTATTTAGATGTATTAGTACACTTTTGAAAGACTTCAAGAAACATATCAAAGTACTTCTACTTAACAAAAATGCTTACAATTATATCCTCATTCATTTTCATCAACAACTCTACTCGTATACGTACGATAGATGTACTCGTATTGTACGCAACTGTTAGACGTATTTACTATTGATCTATACCAATAAAAATCTACTCTTAGCAGCCCTCATTTAGTTAACAAACATGTGGAACCATTATTTGGAAACTAGCATGAATTATTACACTAAAAATTAAATTACAACTTGCATATATGGACACCCCCATTCACGACTTCATGCACACACACATACACTTGCAATTTTAAATTTTCTTTCATCCATTTGATCTCTCTCTTATTCCATGATGATGTTCTAAGTGTTCTTTATCATATTCATCAAAATCTACATCAATCTAGCTCATAAATCCAACCTTTGATCAACCTACAAAACAACTACTCAAGAACACTTCAATAACACTTTCAAGATTACTAGTTTACTTCCAAGCTTTCAAATCCATTCCAAGTAATCATCCAAGATCAAGAAACCTTTATTAATTACAATAGGTTATCTTTCTTATTCAAGGTAATATTCATATTTGAACTTTGAATCAATTTCTATAACTATAACAATCTTATTTCGAGTGGAAATCTTACTTGAACTTGTTTTCGTGTCATGATTCTACTTCAAGAACTTTCAAGCCATCCAAGGATCCTTTAAAGCTAGATCTATTTTTCTCATTTCCAGTAGGTTTAACTACTAAAATTAAGGTAGTAATGATGTTCATAATATCATTCGATTCATACTTATAAAACCATCTTATTCGAAGATTTAAACTTGTAATCACTAGAATATAGTTTAGTTACAAAGTTAATCCCTCTAACTTGACTTTTAAAATCAACTAAAAACATGTTATATATCTATATTATATGCTAACTTAATGATTTAAAACCTGGAAACACGAAGAACACCTTAAAATCGGACATACGCCGTCGTAGTAATACCGCGGGCTGTTTTGGGTTAGTTAATTAAAAACTATGATAAACTTTGATTTAAAAGTTGTTCTTTTGGGAAAATGATTTTTATTATGAACATGAAACTATATCCAAAAATTATGGTTAAACTCAAAGTGGAAGTATGTTTTTCAAAATGGTCATCAAGACGTCGTTCTTTCGACTGAAATGACTACCTCTTATAATATTGACTTGTAACCTGTATTTTCGACTATAAACTTATACTTTTTCTGTTTAGATTCATAAACTTAAATTCAATATGAAACCATAGCAACCTGAATCACTCAAAACGGATTTGAAACGAAGAAATGACGGGTAAAACAAAATTGGATAAATTTGCTAGTTTTAGCTACTAAAATTTTGTAACAAATCTAGACTAAACATATCCTAACTAATTTATATTGTATTATACATATTATGAAATCTTGGGATACCATAGACACGTATACAATGTTTTTACATATCATATCGACCCATAAATATATATATATATATATATATATATATATATATATATATATATATATATATATATATATATATATATATATATATATACATACATGTATATATATGTATATATATATACATATATATATATATACATATATATATATATACATGTATATATATGTATATATATATATACGTATATATATATGTATATATATATATATACGTATATATATATACGTATATATATATATATATACGTATATATATATATATATATATACATATATATATATATATATATATATATTTCGAAACAACCATAGACACTCTATATGCAGTAATGTTTGAGTTAGCTATATAGGTTTGAGGTTGATTCCAAAATAATATATATACTTTGAGTTGTGATCGAGTCTGAGACTTGTAGACACTGGGTCGTGGATTGATTCGAGATAATATATATTGCTTTATTCTGTACATCTAACTGTGGACAACTAGTTGTAGGTTACTAACAAGGACTGCTGACTTAACAAACTCAAATCATTAAAACGTAATAAAAATATTGTAAATATATTTTGAACATACTTTGATATATATGTACATATTTGTTATAGGTTCGTGAATCGACCAGTGGCCAAGTCTTACTTTCTGACGAAGTAAAAATATGTGAAAGTGAGTTATAGTCCCACTTTTAAAATCTGATATTTTTGGGATGAGAATACATGCAGTTTTATAAATGTTTTACGAAATAGACACAAGTAATCGAAACTACATTCTATGGTTGAATTATTAAACTGAATATGCCCTTTTAGCTTGGTAGCCTAAGAATTAGGGAACTGGCCCCTAATTGACGCGAATCCTAAAGGTAGATCTACGGGAACTAACAACCCCTATTCTGGAATTTGGAATGCTTTAGTACTTCGAGTTTATCATGTCCGATGGGTGTCCCAGAATGATGGGGATATTCTATATGCATCTTGTTAATGTCGGTTACCAGGTGTTCACCATATGGATGATTTTTGTCTCTATGCAGTTTGCGAAATGCCTGATATGAGATGTGTTATAAAAATGAAATCTTGTGGTCTACTATTATGATTTGATAATATATAGGTTAAACCTATAACTCACCAACATTTCTGTTAACGTTTTAAGCATGTTTATTCTCAGGTGATTATTAAGAGCTTCCGCTGTTGCATACTAAAATAAGGACAGGATTTGGAGTCCATGCTTGTATGATATTGTGTAAAAACTGCATTCAAGAAATTTATTTCGATGTAATATATTTTTATTGTAAACCATTATGTAATGATCATGTGTAAACGGTATATTTTAGATTATCATTATTTGATAATCTATGTAATGCTTTTTAAACCTTTATCGATAAAATAGAAGTTATGGCTGTTTTAAAAAAAATGAATGCAGTCTTTGAAAAATGTCTCATATAGAGGTCAAAACATCGCGACGAAATCAATTAAATATGGAACGTTTATAATCTATATGAATGGGACATTTCATTTGGGCCTTACGGGCCTGATTTAGCCATTTGGCCTTTCACGCCTGCTTTAGCTATTTGGGCCTTTTGGGCCCGGTTCGGATCCAGTTTTCTTTTGATGCATCAATGTATTATTCATTACAATTACAATAATTTAAAAATTTAAATTACCAAACAAATATCAAATATAAAACATAAAATTGATCACCACATTACAATTACAATAACATTGTTTCAATCATTATAACATCACCAAAGGAACATGTTTAACATCAACCACATACACTAACAGATTGTCTCAAACACACAAACTCATAAAACAATATTCATGTCTCAACATTCATAATCAAACCAGCCAACATTAACAAACACACAAAGTCTTCAACCCGCCATTATCCATCTTGGTCAATCATCACGTACCACCTACAATTAAACCATCCATGTATAAGCATAAAAGGGGCACATTATAAAAATTAATCTTAATCTTAATTATTACAAATTTAACAAGAACATACCTCAATTAACACAGTAGGCCAAGCAATAGACGTACCAATGACGTCATGAATGCACACCAAATGATCATGTGGCCTAAACAAAGCTTCATCTTTATTTATGGCCATTTGAACCTCGACCTCACACCAATCAGGTCCAATTTCTATCCCCAAAACAACATTTCTTGGATCCAGGCTCCCAACCATCCTCTTGCCACCTTCTCATTGTTTGCAATGCCTTTTATAAAAACATTGGCTCCCATCTAAAATTTAGTTTTAAAAATACCATTCATGAGCGCTAAAAGGGTAGAAAAATTTAAGCTATTAATTTGAAACATACCTTTAAACGTTGAACACCCGAAGTATGAACAACCGAACATCATTCTGCACACACGAACCATTCTGCTTTTCTGCCAACTAGGCTTTTAACCTAACATTTTCATCAACAAGTTCTGCTTTTTCGAACTTCAGATGAGTATTCTCTTTGCGAATAGCTGATCGACCAGGTGCACCCCACAAATCTTTAGCGTGAACACTCAGTCCATACGTTTTGGCAGAACCATATTTATGTTGACCCATTATCTTGGCATAAACATCATCTGGTACAGGTGCATCAGTTGCACCATCACCCAGTTTCTCAATAAGTTCTTTCATTTGTTCCTGCATAAAAACATAATATTTTAACAGGTATATAAATATAAGTCATGCAGCATATTTAAACAAGTGGTCAATATCAATTGAAGACTCTGTTAATATTCACCTCAAATAAATTGGCTAGAAGATTATCAACATCCTTACAGCTGTCACTTTTTTATCTTACTCTTAGAAGTGTCAACTACAACTAATTAACTTAAAGATAAAATAACCCAACTGAAGTGCAGGAACATATCACAAAGGTAAAAGTCACTAAAAGTCTACTTCAAAAGCAATAAAAACATCACAAGTAGTTTATAATGTATAACTAACATATAAATATACATCTGCTGATATCATGTGTAGGATATATTTGATCCACTTTTGATTATTTCATATACATCATAATTAGGTGTGCCTCAATCAAACTTACATTGTATCTGATAGACTTTTCTTACCAAGGGGTGACACAGATAGTGTACTCTGAATCGGGGTTCGCGACCTCCCAATAACAGAGACGATAACTACGTTCTATTAGTTGGAAAAGCGATTGAGTTTAAAGCATAATCGGAAAGCATCTTGACAACATACACAAACCATAATATTATTTCGCCATTATAACCGACTACATCATAGCATATACTAAAGATAACTACTCGCTAATCATGGTAACAATATCACAAAGCATAATAATGAAAGACATTATGTAAAGACAAAGGATAGAAGTACCAGTAAATTAAACGAGTTTCGAATACAAAAGTGACAACTTCAAACTCCATACCGCTCCTAATACAATCGTCAACGTTCTTCTCCGGGTACTAGGTTTCTCGCACGAAGTCGAATACCTTGAAAGTATGACTGATATTGTAGAGAGAGAGAGAGAGAGAGAAGTGAATTGGAGTGTGTGTAAAAATGGATCACAAATGCCCTTTGAATAGAGAGAGAGAGAGAGGGAGAGAGAGATAACTACTTGCTAATCATGGTAACAATATTACAAAGCATAATAATCAAAGACATTATGTAAAGACAAAGGATAGAAGTACTACTAAATTAAACGAGTTCCGAATATAAAAGTGACAACTTCAAACTCCATACCGCTCCTAATACAATCTTCAGCATTCTTCTCCGGGTACTAGGATTTTCGCACAGAGTCGAAGACCTTGAAAGTATGAATAATATTGTAGAAAGAGAGAGAGAGTATCAATTGAAGTGTGTTTAAAAATGAATGACAAATTCTTTTTAAACAGAAATGGATTTTAATGTCATACAGCTGGCAGGCCGTATGGCAAGCCCGTATGGCTTGGAAAACCATTTCTTGTGCCCGGATACATGGCAGGCCGTTTCTCGTGTGGCAAGCCGTATGGCAGCCCTAATAGAAAGCCGTATGGCTGCCCTGGTTTACTGTTTTTGCTGGATCGTAACTTGGTTTCCGGGGTCGTAACTTTTCTTTCACCGTTTTTGCTCTAGATTTTTCGTTTTAGCTCCGATTCTCTTGATACTTTTTGCACCGGCTTCGTAATCACTTGATCTTCACTTTTACCTGACAAAGCGAGTATTTTGGCGATAAAGTTTGAAAATTTATTGTTTTTAGGCCACAATACTTAATGAAAACGTGACTTTTTAGCCGATATCAAATATCCCACACTTAGACTTTGCTTGTCCTCAAGCAAACTTCTTATTTTTACTTCAAGAAATCTTTTCAGAATTTCCTTTCTATTAGCCTAAGCGGTTCAATTTTTATTATAAGAGCGAAAAATAAGGTAAGTTATCTATGTTAGAGTTGAAACTTTCTCTACAAGCATGCAAGGAGGTTACATGACTTAGGCTAGCTTTTATGGGTCACTCAAATCACACAAGTATTTAGAGTTCCCTATAGATCTAAGAATTGAATTCACTCATTGCCAGTAATGTTGCACCCATCGTCATAGGCTTGATAAAAACTCAAATCCTTGCTAGTAATGCGAAAACGACAATAACCATAGCTTCTAGGTCATTTGTCTATTTGGAAGGGTGGAAAGTAATTTTAGAGTGGTGGTGAAGTTGTTTTAAGGGGTAAGAAGGGGTAATGTAGTCTTTTTAAAGACTTTTATTCTGAATTTGGGAAATGAAAGATAGATAGGAGTGTTGATATTTTTTAGAAGCACTTTTGAACTTTTCTCCTTTTGGAGTGATAGGCACTTGAGGTCGAGTTCTTCTTCGGTGTTTATCTTTATAAGTTCTGCTCCTTTTCTCAGAACTTTGAAAATACACAAATTTTTTTTTGAGATTTTATCTCGAGAAACTTTCTGCCAGTGGATAGATTTGGAGAAAGTGCAGGACCAAGAGTGGTAGAAGATCCGGTATTTCTCTCGAAGATCTTCTGAAGGAGACATAATGTGCGGTTTCGGCTCATGACAAATCTTGAAGTCCGATAAGAACATGGTCTACGGCTCTGCTGATTGCCCATGAATGTTGACATCGAGGTCATGCTTGTAGTGATTGTTTCTCTGATGGGATGTTCATTTCGGAGGTCTTCAAATAGTGTCAAAAATTGTATCTTCAGTATCTCAAAATTTTCTAAACGGTGGTCTCCACAGTAGGAGTCTGTAGCTTTGCACAAATTTGTTAAGAGTCGAAGCTGAAAAGAAGTGAAAAGCAATCCTGATCCAAGCATTAATGTCACCATCTTCAAATATATCTCCCGACATCTGGCTTTGAATGTGAAACTAGGATCTGTGGATTCGTGGAAGATACGTGCTAACTACTTTGTAACAAAGGTGGCAATGTTGACTCTGTCTGGTTCCAGGTGTGAGAACGAATTGTTGCGTCAGTCTGCTTCTGCTACTACATCTCATAAATCCTTGATAATCAGATCAACATGGTGATCAATTGTTACGTAAATCACTAGTCTGTCTGGTGTGCTTTTGAAATTATCTCTTTGCAAGAGAACGAAGAGGCTGTAAATATCTTTGCTTATTTGCAAATCATAGTGATATGTCGGCGTCCGGTGGAAAGATCCATATGCTTCCGGATGAGAGTCAGTAGTGCTCGTTGGTTTGATGAGAACGGAAGTGCAGATCCGGCTAAGGGTTGTAAACCTTAGATTAAATGATCTTCTGATCACGACAAAATCTTATCTCGAGAATAGTGCGAACCACTGAATTGTGCTCTCGTTTCCTTTCTTCATGGTAGATATGATCGTGAAGAGTATTGATAAAGTCTTGAATGTGTTATTATAAGATTTCAACATTATCATCTTCTCTCGGTAGATAAAGGTTGTATTCATCTTCGATAGCCTTGATTCGCTCCTTTAAATGAGGTGTGAAAATAATTGTTGATTTACGGATGACTTTGAGAATATCTTCAAATTCATCGGTGTCATTGATGAAGGTTATCATCATCATGTCGGCGAGATTATATATGACCGAAATCTGATTTGAAGAAGAGTCTGGCTCCTCTAGATCTGGTGCGGGTGGAGAATATGAATCATCCAGAATGTCTTCATTTTGCACTTCTTCCTCGTCATCATCGGTATAGTTTTCTTCTGTAGATTTATCTGATGAACGGGCTTCTTCAGTATTCTAGTGTTTCACTTCGACACTGACGGGGTCAATCTCTATTTCTTTAACTTCAACCTTAGCAGTTTTCTTTTTAAATTGAATATTTAAACTGTGACCCTCCGTCTCTAGCCTCATTAATTCTTCATGACGATTGTGATTTTCTTCCAAGCTTAGAGAGGGTACTATCGCAGTGTCAATCAAGCTTAAATAGCAAACATCTCTGCCTGTCTAGAAAGTTCGGTAGGTCGATCAAGTTTGAAGGTAACGCTCTCCCCATGCGATCGTAAGATCAAGGTTTGATTGTACACATCAATGACAGTCCTAGCCGTGTTCATGAAAGGTCTCCCTAATACTATCGCCGTATGTAGGTCTTCCTTAATATCCATCACAACGGAATCCGTAGGATACAAGAATTTTTCGACTTTCACCAAGACGTTCTCAACTATGCCCTTAAGATATCGAATTATGTGATCGGCAAGTTGGATTGTCATTTTGGTTGGTGATAAGTCTCCTAGCTCTAATCTCTTGTAGAGAGAATAGGGAATTAGGTTGATAGTTGCTCCTAAATCTGCTAGTGCATGAATAGTTCCAGATTGGTATATTAAACATGGGAAAATGAATCGGCCCGTATCTGCTAGTTTCTTCAGTAGAGAGTTTCTAAGCAATCCCGAGCATTCTTCACTCAATGGAATTTTGTTGGAATCTGGTATCCTTTCCTTTGTAGAGAGAAGCCTTTGAATGTATCTCTTTTGGATGGGAACTTTGGACATGGTGTCCATGAATCTTCCGTCAAGCTTGTAAGTATCAAGCTTGGATGGTTCTATCAGTAGCCTTTTCAGGATAAGGTACACGAACTGGAGTTTGAGTGGGCAGCTCCTAAGTATATGTCGATTTGTTCTTGAGCCTAGCAGACCTTCTCTGTGGTTCTTCCTTTGGGATTATGGAATCCATTTGCTTAGCTTCCTCTATGTGGGGGTTTTGGATAGTATTACTAGGTAATCTTCTTTGTGGTCGGGTTTCAAGGCATTGTGATAACTGTCTGAGCTGTGTTTCTAGACTTTTGAGCAGAGCCAATTGGTTTCGCTTGAGTATCTATGTCTGGTCTTGTCTAGATGCGGTTATCTAATTTAGCTGTTGATGTCCTTGAATGAACTTAGTCAACTGATCATCAGTCCCGAGAGCAGGGTTGGTTACTTTCGTAATTTGGGTGTTTCGAGAATTTTCCTCAACTGGTGATTCAGTGAGTGGAAGTGATTGATCGTAGGTCAATTGAGATTGTTGAGGTGGATAAGGTGGGTAACGATAGCAAAAAGGCTGGTTATTTCTTTGAAATTGGTTAACCCTAGGTTGTTAATTGAAGCCGGGATTTGATTGACGAGTCGAATATTGAAAGTAATAGACTGAACTGTCAGGATTATTGTACTCAATTTGATATTCTTCAGTGGGTTGCGGGTTGGTAAAGTTAACACATGCCTGGGCCTGGTTGACCTGCTGCGGCTGCGTCTTCAATTCTTCGAGTCATTTGGCAAAAGACTCCATCTTATCCATGAGAGATTTGATGGCCTCTGTTTGATTATTAAGTGCAGAGAGTGGGGCAGATGATGAAGTTGTTTCACCACTCCATTCATGATGATGCATTGTCATGTTCTTGAGCAACTCCCATGCTTCGTCTACGGTTTGGTTCATCGGATTTCCTTGAGCTGATGCGTCGATCGTTGTCCTATGATTTACCGTAAGACCATTGTAGAAGGTACAGATCTGGGTTGACCGTTGTAGATGGTGATTAGGGCATTTCTTCAGCAGGGTTTTGAATTACTCCCATGCGGTGTGAAGAGATTCATCATAACTTTGTTTAAAGTTAATGATGTCATTCTTAAGCTTGGTTTGTTAGAAGGAGAGAAATTTTTGGTTAAGAATTTAGTAGCCATCTCCGTTCATGACATGATGGAATCTTTTTCCAATCCTTCAAACCATGTTCGTGCATGATGAGTGAGAGAATAGGGGAACAAGTATAGTTGGGCTATATCTTGTCCTATCTCTAGCTGTTTGTAGGAGTTCGAAAGAGATATGAATAGGGGAATAAGTATAGCCGGGCTATATCTTGTCATATATCTAACAAGTTAGGGTCATCATTTGGTAGTTCATGAAATTGACAACCATTTTGGATGAGCTGTATAATATGATGCTTTAATTCGAACATGTGTCCTTGAATCTCCAGGAATCTGATTGGTCCTCCTCGACCTTCAATCGAAGGTTTAGTGTTTTCTGCTAGAGTAACGAGTAACGCCATTCGATTTTTAATTCCTTCTTATTTGCGTGCTTTAGAGATTATTGCGTCTAGATCAGGTACGAATAACAACGGTCCTGGTCTAGATCGGGTTTGGGTCATACACTGAGTATGCCATATTGTTTTAAATTTTAGGTAAATAATCTAAGTTCCTAATTTAGTCTAAGCAAACTAGCAGTCTTAATCTAAGGTAAAGTAAAGTAATCTAATGTAATCTAAGGTACACTAAAGTAATCTAAGGTATTTTAAGGTAATTATCCTAGGTTTAATTATGTTTTTGGTTCTTGCTACTGATTCCCTAATATTTTGATAACAGAGTTTCACACGAACTATTCAACATACCAAGTGGCCAGGCCGACTAAGGAGAGGCATGATCCTTTTGGTTCCAATATAATTGGAGACTGTTCAGAAAATCCAACAACCAAGTCCGTGTATAATTGTCTTCCTTAGACACCACTAAATTCTTGTGAATAGGTTTGATAGAAGCGGTATTGTCTGATACTAGTTCCCCGGCAGCGGCGCCAAAAACTTACCTCCCTCCTAATATGACCGAAACGGACTGTTTTATTTATGCGGTATCATTAGGCCGCAAGGCGTCAGAATCAGCTATCAGGAGGTGAGAACAATAGTTTTAAATTTATATTTAGCGGGGCCTAAATCGTACTACTCCTTATTATGGTGAGTAAGGGAAGTATGACCTAGGGTCTAATTTTTAAGATATCGATAGAATCGAACCTATAACTAAAGCTTAAGATAATCCTAAAGTGAAGGAGTAGTGGTTTATTACCTAATTTTAGGTTTTCTAGTTTATAAGATAAAATAAAGTAATGTGATAAAATTTGTAATTCAGATAAGGTTAAAGTAAGTGAATACTATGGATTCATCAGTTACTTTGCCGAGATTATGAAATGCTGGATCATGAATAGGTAGTGACCTTGCGTTCACTACACTGGTCCTAATGCCCATGTCATAAATCATGTCACTGGGTAATGCATTAGGCTTGAAGATTCTGAATAGACAGCAACGTCCCTTACCCTCGACGCTCATACAGTCTGACTACAGGCATACACGTTCAAATGGCTCATCCAATTGAGCGACTCGGGTGGGTGACGTATTAACATTCCACGAAGGTCTAAACTTTATTAAGCGCAATGAAATACAAGGTATGCCATATTCGAGAGACGTGATGTGTTTCGATGCTTTCATTAATGATTGGGTTTAAAAAGATAGTTAGGCCCTTAAAAAGAGTTCAACCATAAAGAACACCATGTCCAAGTCAGTTTGACTTCCATGAACACATTCGGTTATCCTAACGGTCCAATCCTTTATGTGTTTAAACAAACAGTTCCTTAATCAACAAAGAATCCCTCAAGCGGGGTGCAATGTTTGAGACCGCTTTATGGTGAAGTGTACTAATCAGCACTGACTGGGGTCCATGACCTTACTTAGCAGAGGTATAGCTTACAACAACTGTTGTGCTTCAGCATGCACGTACGAAGTTTATATGCTTGGTGACTACACTAGCATGGTCTAAGACTGACAATGTACTATGGGCCTAGTTATATGTTTCACTACGAAAGAGTCCTCAGTCAGAATCTAAGGCTCGGTGGACTTACTACAACCAGTGTGCCTAAGTCAAACTTACGTTGTATCTGATAGACTTATCTTAGCAAGGGGTGACACATATAGTGTACTCTGAATCGAGGTTCGCGACTTCCCAATACAGATCCGATAACTACAGTCTATTAGATGGAAAAGTGATTGAGTTTAAAGCATAATCGGAAAGCATCTTGTCAACATAAACAAACCATAATATTATTTCGGCTAAAGATAACTACTCATTAATCATGGTAACAATAATACAAAGCATAATAATGAAAGACATTATGTAAAGACAAAGGATAGAAGTACCAGTAAATTAAACGAATTCTGAATACAAAAGTGACAACTTCAAACTCCAGACCGCTCCTAATACAATCTTCAGTGTTCTTCTTCGGGTACTAGGTTTTTCGCACGGAGTCGAAGACCTTGAAAGGATGACTAATATTGTAGAAAGAGATAGAGAGAGAGAGAGGGAGAGAGAGAGAGTAGTGAATTGAAGTGTGTGTAAAAATGGATGACAAATTCCCTTTAAATAGAAATGGATTTTAATGTCATACGGCTGGCTGGCCGTATGGGAAGCCGTATGGCTTGGCGAACCATTTCTTGTTCCCGGATACATAGCGGTCCTTTTCCCGTGTGGCAAGTAGTATAGCAGCCCGGATGGCTAGCCGTATGGCTGCCCTGGTTTACTGTTTTTGCTGGATCGTAACTTGGTTTCCGGGGTCGTAACTTGACTTTCACCGTTTTTGCTCTAGTTTCTTCGTTTTAGCTCCGATTCTCTTGATTCATTTTGCACCGGCTTCGTAATCAATTGATCTTCACTTTTAACCAACAAAGCGAGTATTTTGGCAATAAAGTTCGAAACTTTATTGCTTTGGGCCTCAATATTGGGGTGAAAACGTGACGTTTTAGCCGATATCAGGTTGATGCTAAATCACATCTGCTATGTGATGGGTTTTTGGAAGGTTATCAAATTCCACCAGAAGATGATATGCAAGGATTGGCCCAATGCGCCTTCCATATGTTCGAAGATAAAGATGATATCCAACAAACTAAAACTCATCAGACTGTACCAAACATAAATGCTGAAAGGTTTTATTGAGTATTGGGAGATGCGAAGAAAGAACTTTGTCCCGGCTGTAAGTTCTCTGTTCTTTCGTTCATTGTTAACCTCTTTCATTAAAAATGTGTTGGAAAATATAATGAAAAAGGATTCAGCATGATTCTTGACACAATGAGGGAAGCCTTCCCTCATGCTTCCATATTGAAGTCATTGTATTAAATAAGGAAGATAATAAGAGAGTTCGGTCTTGGTTATGAGAAAATTAATGCCTGTCCAAATGATTTTATGTTGTACTAGAAAGATAACAAGGACAAAATTAAATGTGACATATGTTAGGCCTCAAGATATAAACAAAGTAGCAATGATTCTGACAAGTTAACCAAACAAGCTGATCATAATGATGGTAATTACAAAGGTAAGAAGGTTGGAGCAAAAGTTTTGTGCTATTTTACACTCATACCATGCTTGCAAAGATTGTTTATGTACCCGAAAATGACCGAGTCCATGAGATGACATGAAGAGAGTCGTACGAAAGATGGTCTATTGAGACATCCCACAGATTCACCATCCTGGAAAACATTTGATTATCAGAATCACGAATTCGCTAGAGAACCTCATAATGTGAGGCTTGGTTTGGCGAGTGATGGGTTTAACCTTTTTGGAAACATGAGTATTTCACATAGTACATGTCCCGTTGTTTTGATACCATATAATCTACCTCCATAGTTGTGCATGAAAAAATATTTTATATTCCTTACTCTATTTATACCCGGTCTATCTGCTCCAGGTAATAATATAGACGTCTATATGCAACCTTTAGTTGATGAGTTGAAGGAGTTATGGGATACTGGAGTTAATACTTATGATGCATCAACAAAGAGTAACTTCCAACTGCGTGCCGGTTTGTTATGGACGATAAGTGACTTTCCTGCTTATGCGAATTTATCGAATTAGAGCACTAAAGGTAATGTAGCTTGTCCTTCTTGCCATAAGGAAACTAAATCAATACGGTTACCAAACTCCCACAAAGAAATCTTCATGGCACATCGTCGCTGGTTGGAATTGTTGCATGCTTTTCGTTTGTTAAAAGATGCTTTTGGTGCTACGGAAGAACATGAAGGGCCACCGCATTGCTTAACATGGGAAGAAGTGCTTGCGGAGCAGAAAGGTTTTAAAATATAATTTGGAAAACTAGTGAAGGATAACCCATCCTTACCATATAACTGAAAGAAGAGAAGTATTTTTTTTAGTTACCGTACTGGAAAAATAACTTATTACGTAATGCATACTAAAAAGAATGTATGTGACAGTGTCATTGGAACGATAATGAATGTGACGACAGGGAAATTTCCGACCAAATTTAAACTTAATCTTAATATGATTTCAACACGATAAGCAATGTCTGTAAGATTGAGTCTTAAAAAGTTTGAACTGTTTTATATATTCAATTGACCTTCGACTGCTCTCGACGATTCACGAACAATTAATTGTAAATAGAGATGTGTGTATACATACATATTTATATATAAATGATAATTGAAAATATAAGTTGAAATATTATATGTTGTTGATATTAAAATTAATTATGAAAAATAATAATAAAAATATGATAATAATGTAATTATTATTTAAAACATAACTATATATATGAATAATGTATATTAACTATATATTTTGTGATTTCGAATCTATTTAGTAAATGAGTTAAAAGGGGAACTTATGTGATTTTAAAAGAGACGGCGATATGAAAATGAGTTATATAATTTATAGGTGTATTAAAAACATATTCAGGAACTATTTGTTGAATTTTAAAACTTGTTATATTTTACTTGGGGTTGGGAGTGAATAATTAATGTAATTTTTATTTAATAGTTAATGACTGAATTTTTTACCATAATGACCAAAATAAATAAAGATGTTTAATATATAAATTTGGAATTTTTCTGAGGACTTTTATCCGCCACAAATTATCAAAGGATTAGGACAAATTAAAACTGTCGGTAACGTTTTGACAAATGAGTTTCACAGGTGATGAATTATTTTACTATGTCTCTTTTTAAAATCATTCAATTATATGTAGTACTAGATCTATTATTATATTATTGTCATGAATTGCTTGTAACTTATAATTATGTATAAGATTTATATATGTATATCCTACATACACTTGCAGAGACACATGAACCCATTTATCTTCTCTTTCTCCATCACTACAAACACGCCACATACGCTTGAACCCTCTTCTCAATCATCACCCTAACCGCCTCCTGCTACCTTAAACAATCATTCACCACTGATGTTAATCATCCTGCCCAAGAACAAAGCCAAGAACCATCACCTCCATCACTTCAGGTATGTTACTATCGAGCAGATTTGGGTCTGTCGTGGTAAACCCTTACCATGAGCAATGAGCCACCATATTTGTCCTCCTCTTGAAATTTACAATCCACGACCAAACCCCATCACCATATACACATGATTGTATTTTTTTTTACCCACCTTCGATAAACCATGTAATTACTGCTATCTACTACAAACTATTTTCGTTGTTTCTATTTCCATCCTCAACGACCGCCACCATTCAAACAACCATCACCTTCTCTCTTGTTTTCTTCTTTGTGAATCCGAAACCACCACCTTATTTCTTTTCTTGATCGAACCCATTGCTACTCGGTATGTTTATATTTTTATTCGAAAACCACTTCACCCCCACGACCACTTTTGATCACCATCCTGTTTTGCTTCAGTTCCGTTCGAATGAAATCCCCAAACACCATTATCATGAAATCATGTTAAAAACCTGCAAATTCCATACAATGATGACTGCTTCTATTTTGACGAAAACCACCTCATCAACCCATGTTAACTCTACAATTTATGCTACTACGTTCATAGTGTTTCTGTTTTAATTAAACCAACACAACCTTTGAAACACCATCATTCACCATTATCAATTAACTTTGAAAACCCTCTATAACCACCATCACTAAATTTGCCTTTCTTTTCTTCTTTCTGCAGTCCGAATCCCTTATGTTCTATTCTTTCGGCTTGCACACCTATTATATTTAATCCACAATGTCATATACTGCGGCAGTCTTTATTCCTACTTTAAAAACGAATTAAACTATATGCTAGTGCATAAATTGTGTGGCCGATAAATACCAAAAAGTAATAAACACATGTGCAATTTGGTGATTAAATATTAATAGGAATTATTGCTGTGGAGCCAGACAGGAAATATAAGCTCACATTTTTTTTTATTAGCATCGTATCATTTAAAGACCCATTTTATTAATTTGGGCAATATCATATTTTGGCTATCAGTTTTCCTAGTTGGGCCGTGTGGTTAGATGACTAGAATAATTTATGCATGATGGACGATTACATAATGATGATGGGTCTGTGGAGAGGTTATGATCGATGATGATAATATGATTGATTAAGTTACCGGAAATGATAGATGATGATGTATTGGATAATATCGTTCCAGAGTTAATAAATAAATTTCGCTGCTTTTGTATCGGGCTAGTATTGGGCTTAGTGATTTAATTCTTGGGCCAAAGCTCCAACAACTATATTTCTGTTGGGCTACTATTATGTTACATTTTACGTATAAAACGCCAAACCATAATGACAAGTCGAATTTTAGGTGGTTATAATGATAATAGTTAAGCTTCGATAATGATATGGTAGAAGAAAATGATGATGACGAGTCCATAATATAGTGAAATGGTATCGAGAGGTTAACTATGATGAAAATGGTTACGGTATCCATAGTGATAACAAAATCACGATGATCGATGTAGGGATTATGATGGCTGTTAATTTTGATATTATGATATTCGAAAAAATGATGATGATGGCGAGACTGCGTAAGATTTTATGATGATGATGATAATGAAATTTTGAGGAAGATGATACCAGTTTCGTATAGGTTAAATAATTAACTACGCGAAATATTACGAGAATAGTCTATTTGTTCAACGGTTAGGAGTGGTAGTGTTGGTTTGAACGAGAGGTCGCGGGTTAGAGCCCGGGCAGTGGTGTTTTATTTTTAGGAGCTTGTTTCTTCAAAGGTTGTATTCTAATTTTTATTTATTTATTATTAAGTATTATTATTATTATTATTATTATTATTATTATTATTAATATTATTATTACTATTACTATTATTATTATTATTATTATTCTTAAAGTTATCATTATAAATAAAATTATCATTTTAATTAAACGTATCATCAAAAGTATCATATTATTAAAAGTATCATTATTATTATTATTATCATTAAACATGATTTTATTATTATTATTAATATTATTATTATCATTATTTTTATTACTAGTATTATCATTATTATAAGTATCATTATTTTCAATATATTATTATTATCATTATTATTACTACAAATAAAATAACTAGTATTATTATCAAAAATTAATATTGTCATTATTAAACCTAATTATTATTATTATCAACACTATTTTAGTACTATTAAAATCATTATTTTATCAAACCAAAAGTTATTTATATAAAAATATATCAAATACATATATGATAACTATATAAATATTACATTATTATTTTGAATAAGTAATATATAATTAATATATACAAACGGATTTGATTATTATTATATGTTAATTATATGTGTTAATATATATATATATATATATATATATATATATATATATATATATATATATATATATATATATATATATATATATATATATATATATATATAATGATATAGGTTCGTGAATCCGAGATCAACCCTACACTTGTTCAATGTCGTCATATGTATTTTTACTACAAAATACAGTATGGTGAGTTTCATTTGCCTTTTTACCCTTTATATTTTTGGGCTGAGAATACATGCGAAATTTTTTTAAAATGTTTTACGAATTAGACACAAGTAATCGAAACTACATTATATGGTTGAATGGATCGAAGCCGAATATGCCCCTTTTAGCCTGGTAATCTAAGAATTAGGGAACATCACTAATTTTGAGAATTAGTGCACCCCTAATTGACGCGAATCCTAAAGATAGATCTATTGGGCCCAATAAACCCCATCCATTGTAGCGGATGCTTTAGTACTTCGAGTTTTTATATCATGTCCAATGGGTGTCCCGGAATGATGGGAATATTCTTATATGCATCTTGTTAATGTCGATTATCAGGTGTTCAATCCATATGAATGATTTTTGTCTCTATGCATGGGACGTATATTTATGAGAAATGGAAATGAAATTCTTGTGGTCTATTAAAAAGATGGAAATGAATGATTATAATAAACTAATGAACTCACCAACCTTTTGGTTGACACTTGAAAGCATGTTTATTCTCAGGTATGAAAGAAATATTCCGCTATACATTTGCTCATTTTAGAGATATTACTTGGAGTCATTCATGACATATTTCAAAAGACGTTGCATTCGAGTCATTGAGTTCATCAATATTATTGTTAAGTCAATTATAGTTGGATATATTATGAAATGATATGCATGCCGTCAACTTTTGATGTAATGAAAGTTATCTTTTAAAAACGAATGTAATGTTTGTAAAATGTATCATATAGAGGTCAAGTACCTCGTGATGTAACCAAATGTAAGGTGGTCTTAGCGAACCAGGTCTTGCATTAGTGTGTCTAACTGATAGTTGTTTAGATACATTAGTGGGTCTGGACTTCAACCGTGTCTTTATGTCAAAAGTTTTGCTTATCATTTAGTGTCTAAAATTATTTGCTTATCATCCTTAAAGTCTAGACACATCTTAGTGCATTAATTGCATGAATAGTGTATAGACAAAAATTCATATCTTAGCGTATCTATTACCGTAAACTTTGCCTGATATCTTTCGTAAATTTCTCCGTAATTTAAGGGATCCTGGTACTATATATATCTATGCATATTATGCATTGAGAATACCATCCAACTATCATTTGCTGTTACTAAACTTTTCATACCAAAAATCTTTTCTGTAATCGCGTAAGATAGCCTCTACGAATCGACCAAGTTTCTTTGACTCCGAAGAAAGCGTGACAGGAGCGCACCAACCGATCAATTACCCTGATTTCTTTAGAAAATGGGGATGGGTTCGCGAAATACTTACCGTATAGAGAAATGAAGAGGGTACTCCATATCACGAGCCGAACTTACCACCTAACGTCGGAGTGCTCGATCCGCTTACCGGCGAACCTGTTCGCAATACCGTTTTCACTCTTTTCGCATGGATTTTCTGCCTCGATGGTCGACTCGATGTCGTTAAAGATAGTATTCGTCCTCTACTCCCGAATTCTAATCAGATAAGATTATTAGAAGAAGTTAGAAGACTTCGAACTAAATATCAAGAATTGACAAACCTTACGGAAGAATGGGTAGAACTAATTCATAGACTCGAGTGTAAAGTAGAAACCTTAGAGGTGACGGTGTTCGATTTGGAAGCTAGGCTCGCATCTACTACGAAGGTACCACAAGCAGTACCAACACCAACAGCAGCACTACCAGCACCAGCATCATTTCCATCACCACGAGCTCCGTAAGCACCACAGACACCGAAGAGTACCGAGAATGATGAATTATGAAATATTAATTCATTACTTTTTGTTCACGATTGAAAGATATATGTATATATATTTATGTATATCTCGAGATCGTAATAAAAATTATTTTCATATTAACTATGACGTGTGAATTTTTAACGGGTAGGTAATACCCGAGAAAGATAAAAGAAGCTTTAAAGAGCTTCTATCATAATTAATTCACATATGTTATCATTCACATCTTTCATCAATGACTTAACAATCGATATATATAAATTCATGATTACATCTGAAGAAAATATATATGTAAGTATATTTTCATAAAGATTGTAATTAAAAATTCTTTTGTACAAACTGTTAATCGTGAAAATATTTTAACGGGTAGGTAATACCCGAGAGATATTTAGATTTCACATTAATAAGTTACGTTGTACATTCTTCGAATCTGATTCAACAGACATTTACTATCATACTTGCATCCGCAGATATACGAATCCGTTCACTACAGAATAACCATTTTCATTCAATTTCATAATTGGATTTTGACCTATCAGAATTCAACAAGTGTCATAATGAAGAAAACATTGGACAAAATAAAATTTGTTAGAAACAAACAAATTAACTATGAGAAGAATTTTATTAAGAATCCACGCTAACTGTTCCTAGCTAACTGCTTACAT